>NW_024070187.1:50367993-50397511 GCF_014754425.2 Oryx dammah
TATGAATATAACAATAGTAAGCCTGATGATAAATGATAATGAATCCTATAGTGGTGTCCAAAATTCCATTGAAAGTGGTAAGGATTTTGGTGCATTGTTATCTAATGACAACAGCCAGTTGTTGACACAAGGAAAAATGTGAAATGAGGGCTGTCAGAATATCTTATATTATTTTCATATTTTAGGTCATTTTTATTATATTTGCTATGCTAAGAAATTTAATGGAGTATAGTTAATTTACACTGTTGTATTAGTTTCAAGTGTACAGCAAAGTGAATTAGTTATATATATATACATACATATAGCCACTCTTTTTTAGATGTTTTTCCCATATAGGTCTTTACATAGTATTAGATAGGGTTCCCTGTACTATACAGTGAAAGTGAAAATTGCTCAGTCATGTCCAACTCTTTGCAACCCCATGGACTATATATGAAATTCTCCAGGCCAGAATACTGGAATGGGTAGCCTTTTCCTTCTCCACGGGATCTTCCCAACCCAGGGATCAAACCCAGGTCTTCCGCATTGCAGGCAAATTCTTTACCAGCTAAGCAACAAATACAGTAGGTCTTTATTATTTATTTTATGTAGAGTAGTATGCATATGTCAATCCCAATCTCCCAATTTATCCCTCCCCTCCCACTTTCCCCCTGTAACCATAACTTTGTTTTCTACATCTGTGACTCTATTTCTGTTTTGTAAATAAGTTCATTTGAGAAGACAGAACTCCAGGTTTATTTTTAAGTACGTTCACCAAATTTGTTTTGTACTATTTTTTAAAGAAATAATGAGAATGAAATGTCCAGGCCAATCCATTTTATTGCTGGACAGTTGATAACATTTGATCTTGGTAGAATTAATTTAATTATGTCCCAAAATGTATACAATGCAGAGCACAAGCTGTTTAATTGGTCTAAGGCTATTAGCTGGCACTGATGGCTATGCTAAGTCTAATAGATGAGTTGAGACATAATCTTACATATATGGACCTTGTCATAAATTGTTTGCTTTTATTTCCTAACTCTCTGGGTACTCTTCATTTGTGGGATATTTTCCTACTCTAGTTCTTTGTGTTTGATGCTTCCCATTTTTAAAAATCTTTTCCACTTATGCTCTACCTTTTCTATTTCTCTAAGTTATTAATTCTTGTATTTTATTAAAACCTTTAGTGATTCCCATTTACACACTGAACAAAAGGAAAATTCCTTCAAAGTGCTCTATAATCAAAGCCCAACCAGATTTTCCAAGTTTTTCTTCATTTTCAAATTAAGATGTAATTGACATATGACATTGTATTAGTTTGAGTTGTGCAAAGTTTTGAGTTGATACATTTATATATTACAATATTATTATTATCATAGCATCAGTTAACATCTCCATTATGTCACAAAATTGTCATTTTTTTGGCAAAAATATGTAAGACCTAGTTCAAATACATAATACAGCATCATTGACTGTAATCATAATGCTGTGGATGAGATCTTCAGAACTTATTCAGAACTGGGTATTTGTACCCTTTGACTAATATCTCTCCAAATTCCCCACCCACTGGGAACCATAACTGTACTTTCTGCTTCAATGAATTCTACATTTTTAAGTTTCACATATAAGTGATATCATACAGTATTTGTCTTTGTCTGACTGACTTGTCTCACACTTAGCATAATGCTCCTAAATTTCATCCATATTGTCACAAATGGCAAGATTTCCTTCTTTCTCATAACTGAATAATATTCCACTATGAGTGTATATAGTGTATATATATATATATATATTCTGCATATAAATTATTGACATTTTTTATCAATCTTGATTTCAGCTTGTGCTTAATCCAGTCCTGCATTTTGCATGGTATATTCTGCATCATCAAGTTAAATAAGCAGGGTGGCAATATACAGCCTTGACATACTTCTTTCCCAGTTTGGATCCAGTCTGTTTTTCCATGTCTGGTTCTATCTGTTATTTCTTGACCCACATACAAACTATGTGGTAAGGTGGTCTGGTCTACAAATACACACACACATGCACACACACATATATGTATGTATAATATTTTTATATATACTCAGTTTGTGTTAAATTTTATGCACTTGTGCAACTCCTTTAGTTATCCAGAACTTATCAAGTGGTATACTCTGCAGCTTTTCATTCTGTCTTTGTTTACACAAATCTCTTTACCTAGAAAGCACTCTCCTAAAATATTTGTCAAAATTTGAACTGTTTTCACTGGTATTTTCACTTTTTACTGTAACATGACTGCTTTTTCCAGATTCCTCAGTTTGAGACAAAACTATCCATTTCTGGTTTTTTTTTTTTCAAGTTATTAGAGTAATTTTTACAGGAAAATAATTCTCCTATTTAAGTTCATTGATAGCAATCTGTCACTCTAGATTCTGTTTAGTGACGGCTATATGTGGATTGTTGTGTAAAAAATAACTACTGATTTCTCATAATAGACTTTCATTCATGGTTGCATACATGAATTTTAATTAATATGGTCCCCGATGTTGAGGGCTTCCCTGCTGGCTCACTGGCAAAGAATCTGTCTGCAATTCAGGAAACACATGCAGGAGGCGCAGACTCAATCCTTGGGTCGAGAAGATCCCCTGAAGAAGGAAATGGCAATTCACTCCAGTATTCTTGCCTGGATAATTCCACGTACAGAAGAGCCTGGCAGGCTACAGTCCATGGGGTTGCAAAAGAGCCAGACGAGATCCAATGACTAAACAACAACAAATGTTGAAATGAATACTCCTTTATGGATATACATCATTTTGGAAAAAAAAAAAAAAAAAGACCTGTAACTGAAACACTGAGAGAAAAAGTAGGCTATGAGAAATAGTAGTGAAGATATTTGAAATTTGCTCATAAAACAGCATATTTATTGCTCCCTCCTCTGTGTTGTCACGATTAATTTTTATATTATTTTAAAACTTATCTCAATATAATTATATGTTTATATTTCTGTATCATCCACTAGACTATGATTTACATGATAATAAGTATTATGTTTTATTCAATTCTACATTGAAGAATGTTGCACAGTGCTTGACCCATTGTGTGTATTCAGAAAATGCTTATTAAATGATGAATGCATAAATGTACAAACAAAGGACTCAAATCTGGAATTTGGGATGCTTGCATCTCTCAGAGGAAACCTAACAATATTGTGGTGGTGCTTGAATTTGTGGCTTGAAAATATGTAATTGTTGTATTCCTATTATTCTTTTGATACTGAAAATTTTGGAATAATTACCAAGATAATTGCCCACATTTTCCTGAATATCATCTTCACGTACTACTAAGAGGCCTCTAAATCTTTGTTCCATAAATTATTTTTCTCTGAATTATTCCAGAAGGTCTTCTGAGGATTTGATTTGTCATATGAGCAAGTCTTTCAGCTACCATGAGACTTTCTTACTATTCTTTATGTCTGTGAAGCTGATGTCTGCACAGCTGGGTGAGGGTGTCTTATCCATATCTGTTTCCACAGTTGAGCTCAGGAAGGCTAGCCAGGGAGAGCAATCCTAGGGAAAACACTTTGAATGACTTAGAATTTCCTCAGGTCAGATCAGGGGAATGTATTTCTTCTTTGGGGGAAGTGCATTTAAAATATTTTAGGAGTTCACTGAGCCCAGGCTTAGAGAGAATAATAGACAAACTTTTAAATTCTCTCTGCACTTGTACAATTAGAGTCACAAATACCTTTAAAATTTAATCTAAAAGCCACCACAATATATACTAAACTTATGATTTTAATGACTGAGAAATTAAATCTGACAACCTTTCATGTTTTCTCAAAGTAGAGACCCTATAGCATACTCATTTGTGCATTCATTCATTCATTCATTAATATGATAAAGTTTTTCTAAGTGACTAAAATGGTTTGATGTAAGATAAGTGCTAAGGATGAATTCAAAAATAAAAAAAAAGAGTGGAAAAAGTGAGTCACTTTATCCTCACTTTGAAACATAAAATTTAATATTTGAAAAAAATTACATAACCTGTTTGATACTTGTATATTTTCTGTAAAGTGAGAATAGCAGTCATCTTATATTTTAGAAAAAGAAAATAAAAATTAAAAGATTTGGCCTAAGCAGTTGGAAAAGAATCAAGTGTCACAGGTTATGGGAGCAAAGGGAGAAGAGAGTTAATGTTACATCTAATATGCTAGAGAATAAAAGAAGTATGTCAGAATAAAAGGCATATACCCGAGAAAATGGCAGCCAAAGAAATTAATGAATTCCATTATTTATGTAATAAATATTTATTAATTTATTTTATTTTGTTCCAGTCACTGTAGCAGGCATTGACAATACAAAGACTTATGCAAAATACTTTCTTCCTTAAAGAAACCACTTGCACTTTAGAAGGCTTTGAAGTCACCTAGGCTGCTTCACCTCCCATCCCATATAGTTTTAGATTTAGTGTGACCTATTGTCCAGAAATGTATTTTTTTAAACCAGCAACATACATGATTATGAGTGAGGAATTGGTGGACTGCACTTTGAAATAAGACAGCTTTGGTGAATATGCATAGAATTTTGTATAAAATAAAGAATAGCTATAAATAGAGTCTTAAAGATGAAGTTGTTTCTTTAACATTTTTTAAAATTTATCTTTAGTTGGGGAAAAAATTGCTTTACAGTGCTGTACTGGTTTCCAAACCTAATTGTCTCTTAATCTAAAAATTTTATTTCAGATATTTTGATCAAATTTTAAATTAAATTTACTTGAATTTCTTTAATGTATCATCGTGTCTTCCAATTCATTGTTCAAGATCCTGAATATCAACTGTTAACTTGGTATTTGGGAAAAATTTAAGGAGATAATTTTTTTTTATCTTGAAAAGTGGAAAATAAAATTGAATCACTATATTCATTACAGGCAAAGAATTTATGGAAGACATAAACTGATACAAGAAAATCGCAAAGATAGTTTGTGAAAAGGAGGGTTAAGGTTAGGTAAAACCTAAAAGAAGAGTTTTTGGCTATAAAGACAATCCAGGAACAGGAAAATTTATGAAGAGTGGTTGATAAGCTCTGTTCCTGTGTGTGATGAAGGTAGAAGAAATAGCTCTTCACCATTGTTAGTTTAAGCACTGAGCACTTGATATCAGAGCTTGACAGAGCTTGACTATAAGTAAGACATCATGGATTCTAAAGGTGTTTCTCAATAGGATTTTCATGCAACCAACAACAGGAAGAAAATACCTACAGAAAGGACAGTTTCATCAATCTGACACCCTAGGCATTAATTTATATATGTCAAGTGATCTCAGCTACATCACTTGGGTTCAGAGAAGTCTAAGCATGTTTTGCCAGCTGCAGTAGGAGCCAAAATTTGTATGAGGGTTTGTGGTAAAGGGAATAATAAAATGGCCACACATAATGAACCTGCCCCCAAAAGGTTTTTTACAAGCTACAGTGTGTGTCTGGTATATTGGGCCTTGGCTGGAATCCTTTGATTCTTAATGAAACTCCAGATAATAAGATGGGCAAGCTGAAAAAGTTATATTTACTGAGACTTTAATTACAAATGAAGGATCTGGGCAATATGGCTTTTAGGTTTAGGTATGGTTTTTCCAGTGGTCATGTATGGATGTGAGAGTTGGACTGTGAAGAAAGCTGAGCACCGAAGAATTGATGTTTTTGAAATGTGGTGTTGGAGTAGACTCTTGAGAATCCCTTGGACTGCAGGGAGATCCAAGCATTCCATTCTAAAGGAGATCAGTCCTGGTTGTTCATTAGAAGGACTGATGCTGAAGCTGAAACTCTAGTACTCTGGCCACCTCATGCGAAGAGTTGACTCATTGGAAGAGACTGATGCTGGGAGGGATTGGGGGCAGGAGGAGAAGGGGATGACAGAGGATGAGATGGCTGGATGGCATCACCGACTCAATGGACATGAGTTTGAGTGAACTCCAGGAATTTGTGATGGACAGGGAGGCCTGGTGTGCTGCAATTCATGAGGTCACAAAGAGTCAAACACAACTGAGTGACTGAACTGAACTGAAGAAAATGGATTAAAAATCAGAGACAGTCTATTCAGTGTGGCATGGTTTTGGTTAACAGAAGATGACTCCAGTGCATGTACTATTTCTGTTGGAATTTTTAGTACATTGACAGTGAGAAAGCAGACAGAACAGATTTGTGCTGCACCCTATGTTTGGTTTGTCAAGACTTCAGCACTGAAGGTGATTGGTGTAAGTGAGAGAATACCATTGGGCTGAGAAAAGAGAAAGGTAATTCATAAAAACGTATATGACACATATTAGTAAATCTGGGAAACTGTAGAATAAGATACGTCAAGGTGGTCACAATCCCACATTACTATTTGGGAAGAAGGCAGGTAGAGGAAGCTTAAGTCACACAAGACGCTGTGAAGACAAGAGCATCAGTTCAGTTCAGTCACTCAGTTGTGTCTGACTCCTTGCAACCCCATGGACTGCAGCACATCAGGCCTGCCTGTCTATCACCAACTCCTGGAGTTTACTCAAACTCATGTCCATTGAGTTGGTGATGCCATCCAACCACTTCATCCTCTGTCATCCCCTTCTCCTCCCCTCCTTCAATCTTTCCCAGCATCAGGGTCTTTTCAAATGAGTCAACTCTTTGCATTTGGTGGCCAAAGTATTGGAGTTTCAGATTCAGCATCAGTCCTTCAAATGAATATTCAGGACTGATCTCCTTTAGGATGGACTGATTGGATCTCCTTGCTGTCCAAGAGACTCTTAAGAATCTTCTCCAAAACCATAGTTCAAAACCATCAATTCTTCAGCTCTCAGCTTTCTTTATAGTCCAACTCTCATATCCATACATGACTACTGGAAAAGACAAAGCTTTGACTAGATTAACTTTTCTTTGCAAACTAATATCTCTGCTTTTTAATATGATATCTAGGTTGGTCATACCTTTTCTTCCAAGGAGCAAATGTCTTTTAATTTCATGGCTCCAGTTGCCATCTGCAGTGATTTTGGACAAGAGCATCACCTTGGAATAAAAGTATGATCTATGTTCATACAACCTGAGTGTGTATGTGTGAAAAATGATTGTCTACAGGGATAGTGCTATGTAGACTATGTTGAACAGTACACTATCTAGGAAAATGATCTGAAATCCAGTGGGGCATATTCATTCTTTTACAATCAAGTTTTCATCAGTTTATATTATAATTATAGCAAAGAGAAAAAAATCATAAATTAATCTCATCAATCAGATATGCAGACTTTGTCAGTCAGCATCCCAGAAAGAAATAGAATTCATCCCAGATGGCTAAAATTTAGGAACTACAGAGTTTGGAGAAAGTTAAAAAAAAAAAAAAAAAGCAAATGAGAAACAGTGAGGATCTCTGAGGCTATCAACATTGGGGAAGCATTACTTTCAATGGGGTTGAAGTAACCAGGAAAGGAAATGGTGTTCCAAAGATGAGTCATATTAGGAGAGGTTACCTGCTAATGTTCTAAAGGAATGCAACTGTTGCCAGAAGTAAGGAATCAGTGCTGAGAAGATGGGGTAATAAACCTCTGTCTTCTTCTAATTATCTCCTGCTTTTCTTCTAATTATCTCCTGCTTTTGCCTCCACAAGCCAGAGGCCAACTATCTAGAGAACATGGATGATGTAGTCCACAGGAGTCAACCAAACTTCATCTTCACCTCAAGCACAGGACAGAAAAGAAAAAAAAAAAAAAAAAACTGCCAAGGATAGAGAATGTATGTTGTGGGGTCGGGGAGAGATTGAGAATAAAGTAGTAGTTGTTTAGACAAGATGATTAAAAACTTTGTTCTCAATTGCTGGATAATTTCTAAGTTATTCCCTTTGCACTGGCTGCAATGAGAGTATAATTTTAATGCAACCAAATTAGACACACAGTAATTATGCCTTTCCTATGCAATTTCATAGAGGTGAAGATTTAGTTCTTTAGGGAAGAGTCTGCTACTACTGCTGCTAAGTCGCTTCAGTTGTGTTCGACTCTGTGTGACCCTATGGACAGCAGCCCTCCAGGCTCCTCTGTCCACAGGATTCTCCAGGCCAGAATACTGGAGTGGGTTGCCATTTCCTTCACCAATCTACTTGAATGTATATTATATTTTCTTAACTTGATTTGATTAATGAAACAAGTATCTTTTAAAGTAAGAATATTATTTAAGAGTCTGGTATAATGTAAGTAGCACAAAGTATAAAAGAAAGAAAAGTCTTTTTAGGCGAGTGCTTTACAATGCCCTTTAATCCTGAATGTATTAATAAATACATCTGTAGTCATGTTCTAAGTGTAGACACTGTATTTTGCATATGAAGTGTCTTGATCTGTGCTATGCATGACACCATGGTTGAATTTACATTCATCTATTTTGCTCAATTAGGGTCTATTTAAATAGTTAAGTAAACCTCTTTTCTAAAAACACAAAAATAGCATCCTGTGAAACATTTAGATTGAAAATAGTCTATGTGAAACTCAAAAACCCGAAAACAGAATCTTTACAACTCCTCCAACCTAAAACACTTGGAAACAGCTTCAGTGTGTGTGTGTGGGGGGGTGACACATTCATCACTGTCTTATTGATTTAAGGTTACCCTTTATGTTTTATCTATCGATTACTTCACACATACACACACACACACACACACACACACACACACACCTGTCCCTTGTTCTGTAGTGCAAAAGATGTATAAGTTAATATTTGATTCAACTCTCTCTAGCTTGCACCCCAGAAGTGAAGTTTGAGGATGAAGTGTGGGATGCTTTTGAGTGTAGGAGATCAGTTATGCGAAAAGTTAATGAATATTAGCTTAGTTGTTCTCATCAAAGCACATCTTCTCTTAAATCATATCCATTTCTAACGTGAACAACAAGATGTGGTTTTCTGAGCCCCCTGAGATCAAAAGTCACTTGGAACTGACTCCTATGGAGACATGTTTCTTTTGTTCTTTTGTAGGGTCATAGATTTCCTTTTACTCTCCACTATAAGAGTCATCAGGTGAAGTCAGTGAAAGTTGCTCAGTCATGTCCAACTCTTTGTGATGGATTGTAGCTCACCATACTCCTCTGTCCATGGGATTTCTCAGGCAAGAATACCGAAGTGGGTAGCCATTCTCATCTTCATGTGATTTTCCTGACATGGGGTCAAACCTGACTCTCTTACATTACAGGCAGATTCTTTACCCTCTGAATCACCTTGGATGGAGTCACTAAGGGCACATTCTTAATCACAAGGTCTATGTTGAAATCTTGTTCTTTAGTTACACGGTGAGTGTACAAAGAAGAAGTTTGTAAGGAAGGAAAAAGTTGGAAGACTGATCTTATACTAGCAGCTATCATTTACTATGGGATCTGTGACAGACTTTATTATTATTATTATAAAATCACTGCAGATGGTGACTGAAGCCATGCAACTAAAAGACGCTTGCTCCTTGGAAGAACAGTTATGACCAACCTAGACAACTTATTAAAAAGCAGAGACATTACTTTGCCAATAAAGTTCTGTACAGTCAAAACTATAGTTTTCTTCAGTAGTCATGTATGGATGTGAGAGCTAAACCATAAAGAAGGCTGAGTGCCAAAGAATTGATGGTTTTGAACTATGGTGTTAGAGAATACTCTTGAGAGTCCCTTGGACAGCAAAGAGATCTAACCAGTCAAGCCTAAAGCAAATCCATTCCGAATATTCATTGGAAGGACCAATACTGAAACTGAAACTCCAATACTTTGGTCACCTAATATGAAGGGCTGACTCATTAGAAAAGACTCTGAAGCTGGGAAAGATGTGGGAGGAGAAGAGGATAACAGAGGACAAGATGGTTGGGTGGTATCATCAACACTTGGACATGAGTTTGAACAAGATCTAGGAGATGGTGAAGGACAGGGAAACTTGGCTTGCTGCAGTCCATGGTATCCCAAAGAGTCGGACATGACTGAGCGACTGTACAATAACATCCTTTTCCCATTTTTAGAAAGCTGCATTATTGGTAAGTCTCAGTTCATGCTGGGGAAAAATTGTGTAGGTGATATTCCCATTCTATCATCTATTATTTATGTAACTTTGATCGAGTTATTAAAACTCCAAAATTCAGCTTCTTTTGGAAAGTACAAAATGGGTTGGCTATTTTCATTACAAAACCAGCAGTTTTTATTTATAATCTCTAATCTTCACAGCTATCCTTATAGGCAAATAATTATAGTTTCCCACTCTTTTTCATTTTTAAAATTTGACTTTTTTAATTTCAGAAGCATAGTTCTTTATTTTGGAAATAAATAAATAATTGTTCATGCATCTATTTGTTTGTATTGTCTTCAATTTATCTCATCAGCATCTTATAGATTTTGGAGCATAGGTCTTTTGTCTCCTTTAATAGATTTATTTCTAGATATTTTGCTTTCTATGATGTGATGATAAATGGGATTGTTTCTTTAATTTCTCTTTCTTATCTTTCACTGTTGGTGTAGAGAAATCCAGCACATTTCTGTGTATTAATTTTGTAACTTTACTGAATTCACTGATGAGTTCTGGTAGTATCTTTAGGATTTTCTATTATAATATCATGTCATCTTCAAACAATGACAGCTTTTTTTTTTCTTCTTCTTTTCTAATTTAGATTCCTTTTATTTCTTTTTCATCCCTGATTGCTGTAGCTAGGCCTTCTAAAATTAAGCTGAATAAAAGTGGTGAGAATTAATATCTTTGTTTTGTTCCTGATCTTAGAGAAAATGTTTTCAGTGTTTCACTTTTGAGTATGATGTTAGCTGTAAGTTTGTCATTTATGGCTTTTATTGTATTGAGGTATATTCCCTCTATGCCCACCTTCTGGATAATTTTTTTTTTATCATAAATGGGTGTTGAATTTTTTCAAAAGCTTTTGTCAAAATCTATTGAGATGATCATATGGTTTTTATTCTTCCCTTTGTTCATGTGCTATCATACTGGTTTGCAGATATTGAAAAACCCCTGCATCTCTGGAATAAATTCCACTTGATTATGGTGCACGATCCTTTTAGTGTACTGTTTGATTCAGATTGTTAATAATTTGCTGAGGATTTTTGTCTCTATGTTCATCAGTGATATTGGCCTATGATTTTCTTTTTTGTTGTTGTTGTATATTCGTATTTGCGTGATATCAAAATTCATGGAAAGAGTTTGGGAGTGTTCTTTCTTCTGCAACTTTTTAGAATAGTTTCAGAAGGATAGGTGCTAACTCGTCTCTAAATGTTTGATAGAATTCATCTGTGAAGGCATCTGGTCCTGGACTTTTGTTTGTTGGGAGCTTTTTAATCACAACTTCAAATTCAGTTTTTGGGATAGGTCTGTTGTATTTTCTATTTCCTCCTGATTTACTCTTGGGAGATCATACCTTTCTAAGAATTTGTCCATTTCTTTCAGGTTGTCCATATTATTGTCATACAGTTACTTGCAATAGTCTTTTATAATTCTTTGTATACTTGCCTGTATCATCTATTCTTTTGCTTAGTTCAGTTATCATTCTTATTACCATTGCATTGAACACCTTATCTGCTAAGTTTTTCTTTTTGTTTCATTAGTTGTTTTTTAGTTGTTTTCTCTTGTTCTTAGGGTGTACTTGTATGAAAATATCCTTATGCCATCTACCTCTGCCCAGTGCTTCTGTGGGAGACCTGGATCTGAAGTGAGCATGAATCATACATACTTCAGGAAGTCCTGTTTGCCATCACCTTGGTGGCAGGTGGGGCTGAACATCAATTACCTAGAGTTGGAACCAGGTGGGAGTCAGGGATGCTCATAGCCAACACTGCCCTCTTGGGGACACTGTGCAGTCCTAAAGTGCTGGCCGAATCCCTGAGACTTGGGTCTGAGCTGGTTCCATTCCTTTCAAATGTCCCTCTCCAATCCACTCCAGTATTCTTGCCTTGAAAATCCCATGAACAAAGGAGCTTCCAAGGCTATAGTCTATGGGTTCTCAGAGAGTCAGATGTGACTTAGTGACTGAGCAGGCAGGTCCACTCTCTCCACTCCCAGATCAGCACCCTGAGTCCTGATATTGAACTGAATATTGAACCAAGGTGGGCAACACTGAAGCAAGCTGGGCCAGAGCTGGCCCCAGTGCAGATTGCAGCATGTGCTGGGTGGTTCTGGCACCCTAGTCAGAGTTCCAAACCCGCTAGTGTTCTGCTGTTTTACGAGCACCTCTAATGGCCACTCTTGCTCTGTTCAGGGCCAGTGCCAGGCCTACTCTGGCTCTGTCCCTCTCAACTCCAAACTCTAGTTGTTAAGAGCAACCTTTTCCCTGCTGCTGCTGCTGCTAAGTCGCTTCAGTCGTGTCCAACTCTTTGCGACCCCATAGACGGCAGCCCACCAGGCTCCGCCATCCCTGGGATTCTCCAGGCAAGAACACTGGAGTGGGTTGCCATTTCCTTCTCCAATGCATAAAAGTGAAAAGTGAAAGTCAAGTCGCTCAGTCGTGTCCGACTCTTAGCGACCCCATGGACTGCAGCCCACCAGGCTCCTCCGTCCATGGGATTGTCCAGGCAAGAGTACTGAAGTGGGGTGCCATCGCCTTCTCCCAACCTTTTCCCTAGTGGGAAGCTAATGCAAGCTAGAGGACCCAGAGCAGGCACTCCATGTGAGTTTGGGCAGATGTTGCTACAGTCACAGGAAACTGCCACTGTAGAAGTTTCAATCTACTGTGTCCTCTGATTTGTTTTGGGAGTAAGCAAGGGTGTGCACAGTGTGTTTACGAATGAATATACATACATATCTCCTCATTTTCTCCACAAGCACTTTATTTTCTTAATCATCATTGTTGACTTTTTTTATTTTGCTGACTCTCATGTTTCTGCTTTCTATAAGATCTGCTTTTCTTTTCTTTCTTTCTTTCTTTTTTTTTTTTTTTTAACACCTATGACTTAGATCCCTTGGAGAAGGGAATGGCAACCCACTCCACGATTCTTGCCTGGAAAATCCTATGGACTGAGGAGCCTGGTGGGCTAGAGTCTCTGGGGTTGCAAAGAGTTGGACACAACTTAGCGACTTAGCATGCATGCATGACTTATATCTTGAACTTCTAATCGACTTCCATTTCCTGGTTGATGATATCTCATTTTCACCTCATATCTAGATAAGTATTACATTTGGCAGATTTGCCTTGATGAGCTGAAATTTTGCTAGTGGCAATTACTTGCTATTATTCCTCTTTCATTATATACCAAGATAAATTCCCTCTCAGCTTCTGTCTTTAGTCTATCTAGTGGTCCTAGTACCTGTTTTGCATATGAGTAAGAAATTAACCATGAATGGAAAAATCTAATGTTGAATAGTTGATGCTTTTTATTTTAAAACTAAAGGAAATATTTCCATAAAATTAAAATGAAAAGGGAAAAAAGAGGTTTTTTTCTTTTTATTTCATTTTTAGAGTTTACTCCTAGTTATTTCTCATAAGTAGTTCTATCAGAATGAGAACTTTATAGACATTATATGTGGTCCTCCCTCAGCTAATACTAATTTGGTAAATAACTATGAATTTAAGTTCAGTTATGTTTTGGGACAAATGTGACACATAGTACAATTACATACTCATATTTCATAAGAGAATGCATATGATGTCACACAAATGTACAGGAAATCTAATTTCAGCCTAATTCAGATGGGTTTAATATGTCCATTCATTTTCCATCTATATATTTGTCAAATATATGGAGAATATATAAAAAGTATATGATTTTTCCATTAGTGTTTTCAGCCATGAAATAGAATTGAATATTTTAAAATTCATTCTTTCTAAGAAATTTCTCCAGAAATGTGCATAATAGGAAATGAAGCTCTGTGTAACAGTTTGTATCATAGCAAGCATAATGTGTTGGATGTAAAAGAAATTGTACTTCTTCAACTGTGCCTGTTGTGGACACATATGCACATGGAGGAAAAAAATTTGAGATTGAGTAGGTGTTCTGCTATATGATAAATACAGTCAAAATGCCAAGGCTTCTAAGAGTCATTTTCCTTAATTATAGCTTGATGGAAAACAAAAGAATTTTGGAAGCAATTAGTTAGCCTGTTATGTTGGGTATCAGATATCATGTTACATTTGTCTTATTCTGCTGACTTGAACTTATCAAGACTTGTGTGTACCCTTTTAAATTTTTTTCCTGAAGCTCTGCTACACAACAGATGGGATGTCTAACATCCTTTTCTATTTAAAACATGCAAGTTCTAATCAACAGGAGGGTTTTAGAATGTTAAACCAGCCAGCCATAAGAAATGTGTCATGCAATTTCCTGTCATTCTAATTAATTAGATAGCATTCTTTGCTGTTGTCCCCAATGAACCTAAATGAGCTTAATGCTGGGATATTAGCTTCATTCTTACCAAAGGTTTTCAAATTATTTGCATAGATTGAGCAAAAAATCAAATATTCCAAGATTACCCCAAATGCATGAGTACTACAATTTATACATGAGAACTACATGTTTAACCTTCTTTAAAGATCACATAAATATTTTAACATTTTAGAATACTTTTGTTTGGAAACTATATTTTCTTTAATATCATTTCATTTTCAAAATGTATTATAATAATTTTATGGCAAGATTTTCCCACTCTATTATAGTTTTCAATTATATTTTTGAGACAGTAATTTCCCAATAATATACATAGCCTCTTATTGTATGCTATTGTTGTTCTTGAACTACTGACTAAAATAAATGTTATGTAAATTGTTAATTTGTATGGAAATCATAAATAAAACATAATTTATGGAATTTCTGCCTTAATTACTGGGAAATGAACACAAAGTTGTGAATTTTAGGAGACAATTTAGGAGACAATCTAAGTTAAAATATTTAATTTTACTCTGAAGACTATCATCTGGGATTATAAATTATAAGAGATGTTTAAGTTAAAGAATAATGACAATAGATAATTAAGCAAAAGTGAGAATACTAATTTTAATATATGATTCCTGCAAAGATGTTTGGACCCTTGACCATTATGAATATTTACCTATTATTATCACTCTTAAAATATCTATACATCTGAAACAACTAATTATATATTGTCTTCTCTCCCCAATAATTGTGTTTTTATATTTTCTATGTATTTATTAAAGTAAACACTTCATTTAGACTAATTAAACTTATATTTAGGAGGTCCAAAGGCATATACCTTGTAAAAAGCTTTATTTGTTAACATAAATCCTTATTTTTGTAAGTAAAAATGTTAATGTTTCTAATGGTGGAGATAAACTCTAATAGTAAATAAGATCTAGTGTGCATTTGATGTGGCTCTTAGAAATTGATGTAATCACATTAACAACATCTAGAAGTAACTGGAGCCTGTAAAACATCTTAAAAGTTACCACAAAACTCATTTTATTATTACCTGGAAAAAATCTTCCTCTGGGCCATAATTTGTAGTGCATTTGATGGAGATATATGCCTTGTCTTTGATAGCACTTCAAAACTATCAGCAACCAGTGATCTCTTCATCTCAGTTCTTTCAGGTGAAAGCCTACTTGTTTTTCAGAGATCACATAAATTGTGCTCACAGAATCTTCTTCCATACCTACAGTTTTAATTAAACTCTACCTTGCATAACATTTTCAAGCCCATACTTAACTTTGTGCTCATTCTTATATTTCAGTGCTGTAGTATCTACTAAGCAAGGGATTGTCATACATTTTCTGTAAATGATCAGACAGTGATTATTAGGTTTTTCAGGCCATTCAATTTCTGTTACAACTATTCAACTCTGGCACTGTGGTGTGTGCACACAACCACAGAAAATATGTAACATAAGTAGCATGACTGAAATTGAATTAAAACATTAATTTACAAAAATAGATATTGAAATGACAACCCACTCTTGTATTCTTGCTTGGAGAATCCCATGGACAGGGGAGCCTGGTGGGCTACCGTCCATGGGGATGCAGAGTCAGACATGACTGAAGCAAATTTACATGTCTGCACAGGTGGTGACCTAAATTTGGCCCACAGATTCCATATTAGACTATGAGCTCCTTGAAGGAGACAATGCCTTCTTTATCTTTACCACAGCAGGTCTGCCACAGTAATTTGCACATTTTTCAGAGCCTTGAAAATCCATTATTGATTAATGAAAGGCTAAACCTGTGACTACAGTACAAAGACTGTACAATCATTTACATAAGGGTAGAGGAGTAGAGAACATGAAAGACAGGAATGTGAAAAAGAGAAAGAGAAATCAGAATTAAAAAAAGAAAGAAAGAAAAATAACCTATTAGCCATTTTAAGCTATCTTTCTTGTTCAGAAATAACATCACAAGCCCATCATTAATTCGACAATAATTATGGTGTAATTCACTATGTTAGTGAGAGTTCAGATTCTTTTCAAAAGGAGCACACAATAGGGCTAGGTAGAAAGACAAAATGAATTGTTATCCTAAATTAATTAAATGGTTAGCACAGATCCATCATAACACAACAAAAAATGGAATACTTCTCCTGAGTTTCAAAGAGAATTTGACACATGTTCCAGTTCTAAGTAAAGATCAGAACAGTTAGCCTTCAGGAATATAGGATTATAGAAAGTAGGTTTCTAACTTTAAAAAACATGATATTGAAATAACTGCTGTTTCTGACTTCACTCTCTAAATTCATTTTTTTAAAAAACAGAATAGGTACAACTGTGAAAACGGAGGAAGTCCTTACATTTCCCTCACATATTGCTGGTAGTTAAGTCATGAAGAATATTGTACTTCCTCAGAAACTGACTCCAGAGCTGAATTTCTGACCAACATTTCTGCTTTAAAGAAGGCAAAGATTTGTATATTTAAACAAACATACAACTGCAAAGGGCTTATTCACTCACAATGGTACACCAAGTTCCATAAAATGTGAATATATAGTTCTGAAAACTTCAATTCTAAAATCAAGATTTTGAAATAAGGAAAAACAAACAACTGGAGATGTTGTAAGAATAATAGAAAAGATTGATCAGAAAGCTGGGTGTGAGGTCAGGGTTAAAAATATTGATTTGGTTGTCTTGGACAAAGAGAATTTTTGAAAGTCATTGGAATGAACAGATTCTGAGGAAGAATATGGAAAGAGGGCTTTGATTTCTTTGAAATGGATTTGGTTGAAAGTTGACTTGACACAAATATACACATATATATGTAATTTTTGAATAGTTATTGATGCTATGGACTTATTCTCTGTCTTGAAACAAAGAGTGAGAGAAGTAAATTAGAAGACCTTCAGGTTCTTTTCAGCTGTAACGTTATTCATTTATTCATGAGGCTTAGTTCAACTTAAACGTGCACATGCTATTTAAAATGTCAGAATTGAGCTTATATTCATATTTCTACCACAATAAACCATAATAGAATATTTAATTAATACTTACTGCATTTTCTCCTGCAGAATTTATATGGGCTTCAAGAAGGTTTTAAGTCCCTTAAGAAAGAAATTCAACCAGTTAAGCTTGTTCAGCTTTCTTCATTTGTGTTTTCTATAAGAAAACTTGCTCCAGGGCATCTTCTTAATTGAGATGCTTCAAATTTTGCAATAATTACAATATAAATATTGCCAATAGTGTTGATACTGCTGATTTTCCTGCTGGAAAGCAGACTTGCTAATAAATAATCAACTTTATGACATCAGAATAAATTGGACTGTAATATTATTTTCATACAGATCTATCTATGCTTTCATATCATTGATAATAATTTTCATCTAACTTTTATAAGGAAGTATGAGATATTTGAACTTAATTATTTCTTAGTTCTTAAAGACTGATTAACCTCTTATACTTTAAAGAATATTAGCTGCTTTGACATACTCTGCAGAAAACAAAAATTAAAAGGGAATCAGTAAAGAACAGCATCAGCATATGTCATAACAAAGCTACTAATCAGACAAAGTGATTCCTACGAATTCACTTGAAAACAAAATTTGATCAGACTATGCCAGTTAAAGCTATCCCTCCGATGATAAAGAATTTATCTATTTTCTAATTTTATTGTCATTTAATAAGGAACAAATATAAGCCAATGATAAGGAAAGAAGACTGGAAAACCTCAGATTTGTAGACAAAGGTAAATTTAGATAATTCCTAAAGGTAGCACAGATTTTCTGAGATAAGTAGCAGACTGAGATTTTATTTTATAGTATCCTTGCCAACACTGACATAGGTATATTCTCACTATAGGATTATATAGGGAGAGATAAAGACATAGCCAGGAAATATTGAAAAGCATTTGATACTTGTCTTAAAATTTTTTCAAACAGTTTTTCTATTAAAACGGTTATGTTCTATTACCTTTGACTGTTTTTGACACCAACTGTGAATTGATTCACTGACAGTAAAACAACCCAGACTATTCTTTGTACCTTTAGAGCCTGGCATTAAAATCAGCATGTAGAAATACAAAGTGGGTAAAGTTCCTTCATACTGGTAGCAAACAGGAGATGAATTAGTTTTATATTGCTGCATAACAAATGATCACGAACTTAACTACAGTAAGTCCCCTACATATGAACATTCAAGTTGCAAACGTTCAAAGAAGTGAATATGCATTTGAATGTCCAGTCACATAAGTTAGTTCACGTTTCTGGTGTACATTGTTGTCACATACATGCATCCTCTACAAGTGGTTGTGTTTTGTGTACTTTACTATACTGTCTTCAGCGATCAATGCAAAGAAAATAGAGGAAAACCACAGAATGGGAAAGACTAGAGATCTCTTCAAGAAAATTAGAAATACCAAGGGAACATTTCATGCAAAGATGGGCTCAATAAACGACAGAAATGGTATGGACCTAACAGAAGCAGAAGATATTAAGACGGGGTGGCAAGAATACACAGAAGAACTATACAGAAAAGATCTTATGACCAAGATAATCATGATGGTGTGATCACTAACCTAGAACCAGACATCTTGGAATGTGAAGTCAAGTGGGCCTTAGAAAGCATCACTACAAACAAAGCTAGTGGAGGTGATGGAATTCCAGTTGAGCTGTTTCAAATCCTGAAAGATGATGCTGTGAAAGTGCTGCACTCAATATGCCAGCAAATTTGGAAAACTCAGCAGTGGCCACAGGACTGGAAAAGGTCAGTTTTCATTCCTATTCCAAAGAAAGGCAATGCCAGAAGTATTCAAACTACCACACAATTGTACTCATCTCACATGCTAGTAACGTAATACTCAAAATTCTCCAAGCCAGGCTTCAGCAATACATGAACCGTGAACTCCCTGATGTTCAAGCTGGTTATAGAAAAGGCAGAGGAACCAGAGATCAAATTGCCAACATCCATTAGATCATGGAAAAAGCAAGAGAGTTCCAGAAAAATATCTATTTCTGCTTTATTGACTATGCCAAAGCTTTTGACTGTGTGGATCACAATAAACTGTGGAAAATTCTGAAAGAAATGGGAATACCAGACCACCTGACCTGCCTCTTGAGAAATCTGTATGCAGGTCAGGAAGCAACAGTTAGAACTGGACATGGAACAACAGACTGGTTCCAAATAGGAAAAGGAGTACGTCAAGGCTGTATATTGTCACCCTGCTTATTTAACTTCTATGCAGAGTACATCATGAGAAACACTGGACTGGAAGAAACACAAGCTGGAATCAAGATTGCTGGGAGAAATATCAATAACCTCAGATATGCAGATGACACCACCCTTATGGCAGAAAGTGAAGAGGAGCTAAAAAGCCTCTTGATGAAAGTGAAAGAGGAGAGCGAAAAAGTTGGCTTAAAGCTCAACATTCAGAAAACGAAAATCATGGCATCCGGTCCCATCACTTCATGGGAAATAGATGGGGAAACAGTGGAAACAGTGTCAGACTTTATTTTGTGGGGCTCCAAAATCACTGCAGATGGTGACTGCAGCCATGAAATTAAAAGACGCTTACTCCTTGGAAGAAAAGTTATGACCAACCTAGATAGTATATTCAAAAGCAGAGACATTACTTTGTCGACTAAGGTCCGTCTAGTCAAGGCTTTGGTTTTTCCTGTGGTCATGTATGGATGTGAGAGTTGGACTGTGAAGAAGGCTGAGTGCTGAAGAATTGATGCTTTTGAACTGTGGTGTTGGAGAAGACTCTCGAGAGTCCCTTCGACTGCAAGGAGATCCAACCATTCCATTCTGAAGGAGATCAACCCTGGGATTTCTTTGGAAGTAATGATGCTGAAGCTGAAGCTCCAGTACTTTGGCCACTTCATACGAAGAGTTGACTCATTGGAAAAGACTCTGATGCTGGGAGGTATTGGAGGCAGGAGGAGAAGGGGATGACCGAGGATGAGATGGCTAGATGGCATCGTGGACTCGATGGACGTGAGTCTGAGTGAACTCCGGGAGATGGTGATGGACAGGGAGGCCTGGCGTGCTGTGATTCATGGGGTCGCAAACAGTCAGACACGACTGAGAGAGAACTTACTGAACTGAACTGTATAAAGCACAATAATACAATATTTCTATTTCAAGCCTGTGATATGAGTGAAATTGCAGTTTCCCCTCCATCTCTTATTAAAGATAACCCTTCAGCTCTACCATCTCCCAACTCCTCACCCTCCTCCAGTCTGTAGGTCTTCTTGCCTATTCAGTAATGCCCGTCACTATGTGCCAGCTGTTGTACTGTACTACTGTACTTTTCAATATCCTATACTGTAAAATCAAAAAAGCCTTTTTTTATTTTGTGAATATCTGTTTCTTTAATGTATTATTTGTATGAAAAGTATTATAAGTCTATTACAATACAGTATTGTATAGCTCAATTGTGTTAGTTGGGTTCTAGGCTAACTCTGTTGGACTTAATGAACAAATTCAACTTACAAATGCACTCTCAGAAAGGAACTCATTCGTATGTTGGGAATATACTGAATAGCCATTTATTAGCTCACAATTCTGTAATCCGGGGTCATGTGGCTTAGATTTCTGATCAGGGTATTACACAGTGATCCAGACTATGTGAATCACAGCAAACTGTGGAAAATTCTTAAAGAGATGGAATACTAGACCACCTGATTTGCCTCTTGAGAAATCTGTATGCAAGTCAGGAAGCAACAGTTAGAACTGGACATGGAACAACAAACTGGTTCCAAATTAGGAAAGGAGTATGTCAAGGATGTGTATTGTCAAAGTTGGCTTAAAAATCAACATTCAGAAAACTAAGATCTCAGCATTCAGTCCCATCACCTCATGTCAAATAGATGGGGAAACAATGGAAACGGTGAAAGACTTTATTTTGGGGGGCTCCAGAATTACTGTAGATGGTGACTGCAGCCATGAAATTAAAAGACACTTGCTCCTGGGAAGAAAAGTTATGAACAATCTAGACAACATATTAAAAAGCAGAGATTTTACTTTGCCAACAAAGATCTGTCTAGTCAAAGCTATGTTTTGTTTTTTTTTTTTTCCAGTAGTTATGTATGGATGTGAGAGTTGGACTATAAAGAAAGCTGAGTCCAAAGAATTGATGCTTTTGAACTGTGGTGTTGGAGAAGACTCTTCAGAGTCCCTTGTACTGCAAGCAGATCCAACCAGTCCATCCTAAAGGAAATAAGTCCTGAACATTCATTGGAAGGACTGATGCTGAAGCTGAAACTCCAATACTTTGGCCACCTGATGCGGAGAGCTACCTCATTTGAAAAGACCCTGATGCTGGGAAAGATTGAGGGCAGGAGGAGAAAGGGGTGACAGAGGATGAGATTTTTGGATGGCATCACCGACTGAATGGACCTGAATTTGAGTAAACTCTGGGAGTTGGGGGTGTACAGGGAGGCTTAGTGAGCTGCAGTCCATGGGGTCCCAAAGAGTCAGACACAACTGAGCAACTGGACTGACTTACTAACAGGATATCACAAGCGTAAACTTGAGAAGGTGTCCAGGCTGTTCTTGTTTGTGAGGCTCTCGGGGAAAATCCACTTCAAAGTTCATTCATAGTAGGCAGAAATCAGTTTCTTGTAGGACTGAGGTCTCCAATTCCTTAACAGCTCTTGGATGAGGACTGGTCATAGTTGTTAGTAGCTGCCTGTCTCCAGTACAATTCAAAACTGAGGTTTCTGCTTTCTTCTAGTGTAGATCGAGTTCATCTTTCTGACTTCTAATCTGTGATCAGTTGGCAGCAACTCTGCTTTTAAGGGCTCATGTGAATAAGTCAGGTCCATCCAGATAATCTTCCTAGTTGAAAGTCAACTGGGTTTTATATAACTTAATCACAGGAGCAAAATCCATCAAATTCACAGTCCCAGAATTAGTACAGGGTGTCATTCCAGATGCTGTTTGCCACAGAGAGAAGTAAAGAACTTTAGGGTAAAGCACTGGTCTTTACTTCTCAGTTCTGATGATTTCTAATCATATGATGTGGGGAAAGTCATTTGATTTATTCTTTGTTTGGCCTCATTATTACTAAAATTGGGAAAATACTGTTGCAGCCATGAGTTATTACTGTATTAACTTCTCAATACGTTAGTTACTTTTACTAATTTGTAAGAATATTTAGACATGTTGGAGAAGGGGTAGTGTATTTCAGTTCCTGTGACTGTACCTTCCCATAGTGGCTATATCTTGTAGACTTGCTGGGCTGTGTTTAGTCACTCAGTCCTCTCTGACTCTTTGCTACTACATGGACTGTAGTCTGCCAGGCTCCGATGTCCATGGGATTCTCCATGTAAGAATACTGGAGTGAGTTGCCATGCCCCCATCCAGGGGATCTTCTCAACCCAAGAATCGAGCACAGGTTTCCTGCATTGCAGGTGGATTATTTACCTACTGAGCCACCAGGGAAGCCCATCTTGTAGCCTTTAACATATTACAATTAAAAATATCCATCTGTTGGTACAATTTAGCGTCCAAATGTCATCAAGGTTAATGTTTCCCCTAATATATCTGGAGAAACAATGCTTTTTCATAGTAGTGGTTGAAAATGGGCTATTAGATTTACTGAGGAATAGCACATTCATCCCCACAGGTTAAAAGAGAGAGAGAAAGAGTATTCTAAAGGTAATAGTAAATTTATCTGAAATATATGATTAAATTTATGTAATAGTACCTGAATAAGATGTAATTTCACTTATAAATCCAAATTAATTCATCTATACAAGCCAAAACTGAGCAGTTAAATAACTCAATTATTTTGACCACATAAAAATACATTTCTACATCAACTACTGCAGTTATCAGTTGTCTTTCCAATATTCCTTGCAGAATCAACCCTTACAGGAGACATGAGACACAGATTTGATCCTAAAACTGGCTGCTGGTCTGATCAAAACATGTACACTTTTCTTGGTATCTAGTTATCAGCTTTCTTCAAGGAAAACAATTTACCCTATTTATGGAAGTTCTGCTTTATTCTCTGTGATCCCTGTTCCCTGCTGTGTTTATAGTCTGTGGAAGTTTAAAGAGCATACGATTTGCAACTAGAAACCCTACAGTTTGGAATGCAATTATGTCCAAGTTCCACATAGGAAATCCCCTTTCTCTGTTGCAGCATCAGAGCCTTGATTTGATTAGCTGGTCAATTGTCCTAGGATCTGGGAATTTGTGGACTGTTGATAGTTAACCCTGATTCCTGGCAAGCATGCATGCTAAGTCGATTCAGTTGTGTCCTACTCTTTGCGATCCCATGGTCTATAGCCCTCCAGCCTCCTCTTTCCATGAGATTCTCCAGGCAAGAATACTGGAGTGGGTTGCCATGCCCTCCTCCAGAGGATCTTCCCAACTTAAGGATCAAATCTGTGTCTCTATGTCTCCTGTATTGGCAGGAGTGTTCTTAACCACTAGTGCCACCTGGGAAGCCCTATGTTGATTTAATAAGAAAAACTTGGATAAAGAGTGACTGATCTTGCATCTCCAGTTCCTAAACTCTGTTTAACTGCTAGAGTAACTTTTTCCTACCTATTATAAGTTTATACTTTCTAGGGTACCAATTCCTCAGTGGCAGATTAGATTTCTCCAATCTGTTTCAGTCAAGCACCTTGTCCTATCCCAGCTGTTGATTTGCCATTATCTTTCAGCCCTGCTAGTCTCTTTAGTCTATGCTTATTATGGAAGTTGTGTCTATCTTTGCTGGAGAAGTGTCAACAAATGTAGGCTAACTGTGGTTGTTTTTGTTTAGTTGCTCAGTCCTGTCAGACTCTTTTGCAACCCCATGAGCTGTAACTCCCCAGGCTCCTCTGTTCATGGCATTTCCCAGGCAAGAATACTGGAGCTGGCTGCCATTTCCTTCTCTAGGTGATCTTCCCGGACCAGGGATCGAACCTCTGTGTTCTGCATTAGCAGGCAGATTCTTTACCACAGAGCCATCAGGGAATCTCATAGCCTGCTGCTGCTGCTGCTAAGTCGCTTCAGTCGTGTCCGACTCTGTGCGACCTCATAGACGGCAGCCCACCAGGCTCCCCCATTCCTGGGATTCTCTAGGCAAAAATACTAGAGTGGGTTGCCAACCTAACTGCACACTATTAGATTAGGGAGCAACAATAATGACAGAAGAGCAGATAAAACTGTACTCTGCATTATTCTTGTTCATTGGGGAAACACTAAAATATTTTTTTTTATTAGAGGAGCTATTAAATACAATTTTCAAAATGATTATTGAAAACCTAAATTCTGTTAAGGTGGACTAGAACATTGTATAGATTGTATTTCAATACTGTTGGTTTTGCCCTAAAGACATGACTAAGGAAATCATTAGTCATTGATGTGATTTATATTAAAATTAAGAGGGTCTCTGTGTAGGCACAGAAGTTCTTGCCTATATTTCTCAAAATATTCTTCACAGACTACTTGTGGTAATGAACACCTTGGACTTTTACCTAGAGTGTTTATTAACAGTTTAATGCAAATGTAAGTGCTCAGGTCCAACTGTATTCATACTGAATCATAGATTTGGATTTGGCTAGATCATTAGGTTATTAAACTACACATTGCTCAGGACTCTACTGGAGAAAATTCAACAGTCCTGTAATATTGGGGAAAAATTCTGTACTTTTATCTGACTGCAAGTCAGTTAGTTTATTACTGCAAACTGTAGGAAATAAAATATAAGGTGCAAATTACAGTCATTAAAGATATTAGGTAGTTAGGATAGAAAAAGAGAGTCCAAAATGGTGGTGGCTAAAAGACAGAAAAAGGAAAGGGAAAAAGCCCTTGAAAAAGGGAACAAAGGAGAAAAATCCAGTGATAGGAGTGGGAACCTCTGATAGATGGTGGCTCCTAGATTTGTCCTAGTTTGCATAAGACAGGCCCCAGGGGAGGAGACAGAAAGTATAAAAAGGGGAAATCAAGACAGGCTGAGGCTCAATAGGGGGGTGGCCCACTCCACATTTGGGTATACTATCTGCTGTCTGCTTAATAAAATGTTGAGCTGTAACCACAGTAAAGTGTTGAGCTCTAACACTGGTCTATGATTTCAAGTCTTTGTTGCAATGACAAAACAGAGGGGGGGAAAAAAACATTTCTGACAAATGTATTCTAAATTTTTAGGAAATTCTACTTTATTCAGGATAGTTATCTCTCTTTTATTATTATTCATATGTCACTCACACAATATAGAAGGTTTTTATATAGATTGCTTGGAAAGGAAATGAAAACATTTAGATATGGCTTGGGTCATGACACAAAACTTTCTGGGATCATCAAAGTTCAAATAATCATATCCACTGAAAAATGACTGCCATCAGCAGTCAGCATCACTCTGTGATTTCTTTTGCTTAATTTAAAAATCATGCATAAATGCATGTCCTGAAGCTCAGGGTAGAGGTGAACATGTCTGTGAGCATTAAGTCTCTCTAGCCAAAGGCAGAACCATGATGTGAGGATTGCATCCTATTAAAGAATTCAGAAAAGATATGATAGGACTGTATGGCATTGTTACAGGTTAGTTTGCACAGAGGCACAAAAACATATATACAGAGCAAATTGTGCAGTTACATAAATCATGCAGATCTAACAAGCTTCAAACAACTGAAAGGCAGGCCCTTATCTTGTCTCCAAAGACTTTCTCTGCTTTGGGTTGAAGCCCTCTTCCCAGGTGGAGTTGACATCAGACTTCTCTCCAACATTAATCTCCAATCAGTTCAGTTCAGTTCAGTCACTCAGTCGTGTCCAAATCTTTGCAACCCCATGGACTGCAGAACACCAAGCCTCCCTGTCCATCACCAACTCCCGGAGTTTACCCAAACTCACGTCCATTAAGTCAGTGATGACGTCCAACCATCTCATCCTCTGTCATCACCTTCTCCTCTTGCCTTCAATTTTTCCCAGCATCAGGGTCTTTTCCAATAACTCAGTTCTTTGCATCAGGTGGCCAAAGTATTGGAGTTTCAGCTTCAACATCAGTCCTTCCAGTGAACACTCAGGACTGATCACCTTTAGGATGGACCGGTTGGATCTCCTTGCAGTCCAAGGGACTCTCAAGAGTCTTCTCCAACACCACAGTTCAAAAGCATCAATTCTTCAGCCTCAGCTTTTTGTATAGTTCAACTCTCACATCGATACATGACTACTAGAAAAATCATAGCCTTGACTAGATGGACCTTTGTTGGCAAAGTGTCTCTGTTTTAGTTAGGTAAAAAAATGTACTCTTAGTAAAGACGTTACTATCTTCCTAGGGAATTGAAGGGTGAGCTGCAAAGCCTATGTAGCAAAGCTGAGTAAAACAGAAATAAAAAAGATAAACAATCACTGGACACATTTTTCCCCCACAAACACATTCTTGTCAAACTGCAGCAGCCACAGGATCCCAAAGGAGGAACTGGCAAGAAAAACACAAATGAAACAATAAAACCTATTCACAATTTCAGTGTTTCTTGAGACAAAGTAATTACAAAGCCATCAGGACCAATTACAAAGAACACAGAGTCAATTGTCATAAAATATTTAGAAAGCAAAGTGGAGAATCCATCTGACCGGTGTCCTTCTATTCAGTGCAACCCAGCTCAGGGGCCTCTCACTTCTTGTTTGTAAAAGTCAGACAAAATACTCTAATTGCACTGTTTGTTCACCTGGCCCTTAAACATTTACCACAGAGAAACAATTTCTCCAGGAGATCTTCTCTTGCTACTCAGAAAACACTGATTATTTGTCCCATTCCGATTTCAGTGATTTCCCTGTTCTTTTGTAAACCTACTCCTCTCTTTCTCTTAAAATTTATGTCTGTGTAACATAAATACCAATCTAAAATTGCTTCAAGAATTTGCAACAACTAAATACACCATTTGAAATATCTTATGCATTCAGCAATTGAAAGTGATGTTAGAAGATAAATTTCAAAATTCTAACTTCAATCCATGCCTAAAATATGTACATGTAATATAAGTTGTATAATTTTATAAAATAAGAAATGGTTATTAGTATAAAATATATATGTTTGCTTTTGTTCAGTCCCTCAGTCATATCCAACTCTTTGCGACGCCATGGACTCCAGGACCTCAGGCTTCACTGTCCTTCACCATCACCCACAGTTTGCTCAAACTCATATCTGTTGCAGTTCACAATGTTGCAAAAAGTTGGATATGACTGAGCAATTGAACAACAACAGCAACATGTCCATTTAGTTGGTGATGCCATCCTACAAAACTCTGTCATCTACTTCTCCTCCTGCCTTCAATTTTTCCCAACATCAGGGTCTTTTCCAATGTGTCAGATCGTCCCATCAGGTAGACAAAGTACTGGAGCTTCAGCTTCAGCATCAGTCCTTCCAGTGAATATTCATAGTTGATTTCCTTTAGGATTGACTAATTTGATCTCCTTGCTGTCCAAGGGGCTCTCAAGAGTCTTCAACACCATAGTTTGAAGGCATCAGTTCTTCAATGCTCAGTCTTTTTTCATGGTCTAACTCTTGCAACTGTACATGACTACTGGAAAAACCATAGCTCTGACTCTGCTATTTAATATGTTGTCTAGATTTGTCATTGCTTTTCTTCCAAGGAGCAAGAGGCTTTTAATTTCATGGCTGCAGTCATAATCTACAGTGATTTTGGAGCCCAAAAAAAATAAAGTCTGTCACAGTTTCCATTGCTTCCCCCTCTATTTGCCCTGAAGTGATGGAACCAGATGCCATGATCTTTGTTTTTCGAAGGTTGTTTTAAGCCAGCTTTTTCACTTTCCTCTTTCATCTTCCTCAAGAGACTCTTTAATTCTTCTTCTTTTTCTGCCATAAGGGTGGTATCATCTGCATTTCTGAGGTTACTGATTTTTCTCCCAACAATCTTGATTCCAGCTTATGCTTCATTCAGCCTGGCATTTTGCATGATGTACTCTGCATGTAAGTTAAATGAGCAAGGTGACAGTAGACAGCCTTGACATATTCCTTTCCCAATTTGGAATTGGTCCATTGTTCCATGTCTGGTTTTAGCTGTTGTTTCTTGACCTGCATACAGATTTCTCAGGAGGCAGGTAAGGTGGTGTGGTATTCCCACATTTTAAAGAATTTTTTCACAGTTTTTTGTGATCCACTCAGTCAAAGTCTTTAGCATAATGAAGCAGAAGTAGATGTTTTTCTGGAAATCTCTTGTTTTTTTTTCTATGATCTAATGAATGTTGGAAAATTGACCTCTGGCTCCTCTGCTTTTCCTAAACCCAGCTTGTACATCTGGAAGTTCTCAGTTCACATATTGTTGAAGCCCAGCTTTAAGGCTTTTGTGTGTTACTTTGCTAGCATGTGAAATGAATGTGACTGTTGGGGTAGTTTGAACATTCGTTGGCATTGCCTTTCTTTGGGACTGGAAATGAAAACTGACTTTTTCCAGTCCTGTGGTCACTGCTGAGTTTTCCAAATTTGCTGGCAAATTGAGTGCAGCACTTTCACAGCATCATCTTTTAGGATTTGAAATAGCTCAGCCGGAATTCCTTCACCACCAGTAGCTTTGTTTGTACTGATGCTTCTTAAGGTTCACTTGACTTCACACTCCAGGATATCTGGTTCTAGGTAAGTGATCACACCATCATGGTTATTTGGGTCATTAAGACTTTAATTTTGTATAGTTCTTCTGTGTATTCTTGCCATCTCTCCTTAATATCTTCTGCTTCTGTTAGGTCTATACCATTTCTGTCCATTATTGTGCCTATTTCTTCATGAAATTTTTCCTTGGTATGTCTAATTTTCTTGAAGAGACCTCTAGTCTTTCCCATTCTGTTGTTTTCGTCTATTTCTTTGCCTTGTTCACTTAAAAAGGCTTTCACATCTCTCCTTGTTATTCTCTGGAACTCTGCATTCAAATGGGTATATTTTTCCTTTTCTTCCTTGCCTTTCACTTTTCTTCTTTTCTCAGCTATTTGTAAGGACTCCTCAGACAAACATTTTGCCTTTTTGCATTTCTTTTTCTTGGGGACGGTTTTGATAACCATCTCCTCTACAATGCTGAACCCTGTCCATAATTTTTCAGGCACTCTGTCTATCAAATCTGATCCCTTGAATCTATTTTTCACTTCTATTATATAAACATAAGGGATTTTATTAAGAATGAACTAAATATGCTTATAATATAAATATTACAGATAAAGGATACACACACAGAGTCATATATATATATATATATATATATATATATATATATATATATAAA
>NW_024070187.1:50397611-50561509 GCF_014754425.2 Oryx dammah
ATATATATATATATATATATATATATATATATATATATATAAAGTTCCTTCAGTCATGTCCAACTTTTTAGAACCCTTTGGACGGACTGTAGCTTACCAGGCTCCTCTATCCATGGGATTCTCCAGGCATGAATACTTGAGTCAGTTGTTGTGCCCTCCTCCAGGGGATATTCCTGATCCAGGGATCAAACCCAGTTCTTATATTTCCTGCATTGGCCGGCAGGTTTTTTACCACAGGCTTCACTTGGGATGTATCAATATATATAAATTACACTGAAATCTTGTTTTTGCAGGTTCCATCTATTCTGGAATGTAACCTCTAAATAACCTGCTGCTGCTGCTGCTGCTGCGTCGCTTCAGTGGTGTCTGACTCTGTGCGACCCCAGAGACAGCCCATCAGGCTCCCCGGTCCCTGGGATTTTCCAAGCAAGAACACTGAAGTGGGTTGCCATTTCCTTCTCCACTAAATAACTTGGTAATGGTTAAAAGAAATATAATGAAATATTGCTTGCAGTCATTTATTAGTGCAGTACTATGTATTGACATATAATTTTCTCATGGCTTTTTAAATATTGCTTCAATGAACCACACTATTTCAAATTGTATATATTTATCTTGATAACAAGTAGGTTAAATTCTGCCTCTCTGTTACTTTTTTAAAATTTACTAATTTATTTAGTTGAATAATAATTGCTTTATTTAATTGTATTGATTTATGCCAAATATCAATATGAATCTACCAGAGGTATACATAAGTCCCTTTCCTCTTGAACCTCCCTCCCACCTTCCTTTCTTCATTGTTTCTTATTTTTCAACATTTCTTTAGTATTTTGTGTTCTTTACACATTTCAATCAAACCAGTCAATCCAAAAGGAAATCAACCCTGAATATTTGCTGAAAGGACTGATGCTAAAGTTGAAGTTCCAATACTTTGACCGCCTGATGTGAAGAGCCAATTCATTGGTAAAGACCTTGATGCTGGGAAAGATTGAGGGCACTAGGAGAAGAGTGCAGCAGAGGCAAAGATGGCTAGATAACATCACTGACTTAATAGACATGAATTTGAACACTCTGGGAGATAGTAAAGAACTGGAAAGCCTGACATGCTGGAGTTTATGGAGTCACAGAGTCAGACACGACTTAATTACTGAAAAACAACAATTTTGCACTCTTTCTAGATTTCTGCATAATTTTGTTTCAATTTTTTAGTACAAATTCCTGTCTACATTTTTATTAAAATTGCCCTGAATTTTACATATATTATTTAACCAACTAGAAAGGAATTTAATTCTGCCCACGAAAGAACATAAGGAGTCATCAAAATTAACTTAGGTCTTCTTTTATAAGCTTAAATAAAATGTTTATCTTTACTCACTTTTTTTGGTCTTGATATATTGTTCTTATTTTTAAGATACATTGCCAGGGAAGGTTTGCTAGTAATTTATTTATTAAATTTGTATCAATGTTAAGAAGGGAAATTGGCCTATAGTTTTGGTTTCTCAAGAAGTTTTCTCATTCCATTTTGGTCTTAAAAGTTTTAGTAATCTAATAAAATGTTTTCTTGTTTTCATAAGACAGGACTCATCTCTTTATGGTTTGATAAAGGTTTCTAGAAAAAGAATTTGAGAAGGAGACTTAACTTCTATTTTAGTTATTTAAATAAATATTATTATTCAAACAATATTTTTCTTGAGTCATTTTTGCTAGTTCATAATTGTTTTAAAAATTGTGTTTTTAATTTTAGCTTAATTTTTTTGGCCATAAGTTTCTATTTTATATTTCATTCCATATGTTTTGTCCTCTGACAATGTATATGTATGTGTATATCTCAATTTTGTTTATGATAAGTTTTGTCAAATACTTGTGCATTTTATCAATCTTTTCTAAGAATTAGATTTTCATTTAGAATATCATTTTTAAAAAACAAAAATATAAAATAAAATTTCACTTTTATTAATGTTGGTTCTTACCTGTATTCTACTTTCTTTTACATTATTTGTTCCCTAGTCTGTGGTTCTAGTTTTATATATTTGGTAGCTTGTTTTTAAATAAATGTTACTTTTACAAAGTTTCCATATGTACTTGAAAAATAAGTACTTTCTAATTTTCAGGTGCACTGTTATTCTGGATGCTTATTACAACAATTTTAATCCTATAATAATTTACATTTACCATAACTTCTATCTTTTAATGTGCCTGATCTCTCCATTTCTGAGACAAGCATGCCAAAAAATTTATTTGCACAGTTGTTTTCTCACTCATTCAGTTACTATCTACAGAGCAACTTCAAGCTGTCATTTGGAGTAGAATAGTTGGGAAATCCACTCTTTTGTTTGCTCTTGCTGAGAAAGACTTGAAGTCATCTACATGTGTCCAATTCAACAGAAAATGCCAAATTCCTTCAATGACCTGCAAGGCTATAACTGAAATGAGGAGCTATTGCAGTTTTGGTATAGGGGGGAAACAAAAGCTGACTTTATTTGAAGAAGATCATCATCAGTTATTATGGAAACCATTTAGGAGGCTGTTGAAGTGATTCAGATGAGAAATGCTGGTGAGTTGGTTCAGGAAATTGAGAAACAATTGTATTCTGTTTGCATTTAGAAGTGTGAACAGCATTTTGTTTTGGGCTGGATATATATCAATGATGCCTTTTAAGCTTTATATGCCTGTAAATTGGAAGGGTAGATTTGCTAGAAGTTATATTATATAATTTTATGGTAATCTATCACATCACTGAATCACAACATATGTAAACTACCCTCATTATTTTCAAAAGTTTCTGTGACATTATATTTTAAGTGTTTCTTATTGAAGCACATATCTATATATTTTTTAAGGGAAGAGTACAATCTAATAGCATGTGTTTTATTTTGTGTTATATTTGGACTTGTTTATGCTTTGCATACTATTCTTTCTGTTCTTTTCTCTGGGACTTATATTCAGTCAACAGTTTCTTCTTATTTTCCTTTCTGCTGACTATGTACTCTATTTTTCTAAGTTTACATAGTGTGTTTATTTACTATGTTTACTTACTGCATTTCCCTAACACTAAAATTAGGCTTACACATATTAATTCCAAGATGAAAGTATGACCTAAAGTTGAAATATATTTTTCCCTAAGCCAAATAGAGGTGCTATTACTAGAAGTGGTAGTGGAAGAAAGTTGAACAGGAATATGTAGTTGTTTTTTTTTTTTTTAATCTCAAGAAAACAATCTCAACTATAAAATTCCATTTTGCTTCTGTGTATTGAACAATCATGACTGCTGTATTAAAATGGGCATTGTTGTTTTTGTTGCTCAGTCACTGTCTGACTCTTTGCAACTCCGTGGACTGCAGCAAGCCAGGATTCCCTGTCCTTCATGGTCTCCTGGAGTTTTCATGGAAAGCAAATATTGAGAATCTTTTCCTTGTCACACAATGTCAGCTAATTAAAGTTCTTGTAAAAGACTTTGAAATTGACCAAAAGGTGTCTTTCCATTGAAAATAAAATATAGAATCTGTGCCTTTCATTGTCTAAGTTACTTTAGTTATTTTACTACTTTGTAAGATATAGACAATTAATGGCAATGCAAATTATCTTTTTCTAACAGAAATAAATATAAATTTATCTGTTGAAGGTCTAACTTTTACGATCCTATTCCCTCAGTTTGGTTCCTCAGGTGGCTCAGTGGTAAGGAATCCACCTGCCAATGCAGAAGACCCAGGTTTGATCCCTGGGTTGGGAAGATCCCCTGGAGGAAGAAATGGTGACCCACTCCAGATTCTTGCCTGGAAAATCCCACGGACAGAGGAGCCTGGGGGGCCATTGTCCATAGGGTCAGAAAGAGTTGGACATGATTGAGCGACTGATCATGCACCCAGAAAATTTAGTTATACATTTATAAAGCAATATTTTTTTTTCCAGATTCCTGATTGCCTATACATGTATCTGCCTTTTTTGGAATCACAGTGAAGCAATTTTTCCACTTTACTGGCTTTATTAACTTTTATTTAGGCAAATTATATCTGCAATTTGTTAAATTTATATTTGTACTGGAATTACAATTTTAACTGTAGAATTCATTATTTAATAACTGATACTTAAAATAGAGGGCTGTGTATAAAATTGAAAGGTTTTAAATTTTGCACTGTTTATTCTTCCCACGGGGTGCTAGTGGTAAAGAACCTGTCTGCCAATGAAGATAGACATAACAGACACAGATTCGACCCCTGGATTGGGAAGATCTCCTGGAGAGGAAGTGGTAACTCCATTCTTGCCAAGTTCAGACGGTAAAGCGTCTGCCTGCAATGCAGGAGACCCGGGTTCAATCCCGGGGTTGGGAAGATCCCCTGGAGAAGGAAAAGGCAACTCAAACCAGTACTCTTGCCTAGAAAATTCCATGGATGGAGGAGCCTGGTGGGCTACAGTCCATGGGGTTGCAAAGAGTCAGACACGACTGAGCAACTTCACTACAGTCCATGGAGTCACAAAAAGTAGGACAGGAGCAAAATGACTTAGTACATAAAGTACATCCTAAATTTAAAGTTCAGTTCAGTTCAGTTCAGTTGCTCAGTCGTGTCTGACTCTTTGCAACCCCATGAATCACAGCACGCCAGACCTCCCTGTCTATCACCAACTCCCAGAGTTCACTCAGACCCATGTCCATGGAGTCAGTGATGCCATCCAGCCAGCTCATCCTCAGTCGTCCCCTTCTTCTCCTGCCCCTAATCCCTCCCAGCATCAGGGTTTTTTCCAAAGAGTCAATGCTTCACATGAGATGGCCAAAGTATTGGAGTTTCAGCTTCAGAATTAGTCCTTCCAATGAACACCCAGGACTGATCTCTTTTAGGATGGACTAGTGGGATCTCCTAGCAGTCCAAGAGACTCTCAAGAGTCTTCTCCAACACCACAGTTCAAAAGCATCAATTCTTCAGCGCTCAGCTTTCTTCTCAGTCCAACTCTCACATCCATACATGACCACTGGAAAAACCATAGCCTTGACTAGATGGACCTTTGTTGGCAAAGTAATGTCTCTGCTTTTTAATCTAGGTTGGTCATAACTTCCTTCCAAGGAGTAAGCGTCCTTTAATTTCATGCCTGCAATCACAATCTGCAGTGATTTTACAGCACCCAAAAATGAAGTCTGACACTGTTTCCACTGTTTCCCCATCTATTTCCCATGAAGTGATAGGACCAGATGCCATGATCTTCCATTTCTGAATGTTGAGCTTTAAGCCAACTTTTTCACTCTCCACTTTCACTTTCATCAGGAGGCTTTTTAGTTCCTCTTCACTTTCTGCCATAAGGGTGGTGTCATCTTCATATCTGAGGTTATTGATATTTCCCCTGGAAATCTTGATTCCAACTTGTGCTTCTTCCAGCCCAGTATTTCTCGTGATGTACTCTGCATACAAGTTAAATAAGCAGGGTGACAATATACAACCTTGATGTACTCCTTTTCCTAATTGGAACCAGTCTGTTGTTCCATGTCCAGTTCTGTTACTTCCTGACCTGCATATAGGTTTCTCAAGAGGCAGGTCAGGTGGTCTGGTATTCCCATCTCTTTCAGAATTTTCCACAGTTTATTTGATCCACACAGTCAAAGGCTTTGGCATAGTCAGTGAAGCAGAAATAGATGTTTTTCTGGAACTCTCCTATTTTTTTGATATCCAGCGGATGTTGGCAATTTGATCTCTGGTTCCTCTGCCTTTTCTAAAACCAGCTTGAACATCTGGAAGTTCATGTTTCACGTACTGCTGAAGCTTGGCTTGCAGAACTTTGAGCATTACTTTACTAGCATGTGAGATGAGTGCAATTGTGCAGTAGTTTGAGCATTCTTTGGCATTGCCTTTCTTTGGGATTGGAATGAAAACTGACCTTTTCCAGTCCTGTGGCCACTGCTGAGTTTTCCAAGTTTGCTGGCATATTGAGTGCATCAGTTTCACAGCATCATCTTTCAGGATTTGAAGTAGTGCAACTGGAATTCCATCACCTCCACTAGCTTTGTTCGTAGTGATGCTTTCTAAGGCCCACTTAACTTCACATTCCAAGATGTCTGGCTGTAGGTTAGTGATCACACCATGGTGATTATCTGGGTCTTGACGATCTTTTTGGACAGTTCTTCTGTGTATTCTTGCCACCTCTTAATATCTTCTGCTTCTGTTAGGTCCATTTCATTTCTTTCCTTTATCGAGCCTAGCTTTGCATGAGATGCTTCCTTGTTATCTCTAATTTTCTTGAAGAGATCGTTAGTCTTTCACATTCTGTTGTTCTTCTCTTTTTCTTTGCATTGATCACTGAGGAAAGCTTTCTTATATCTCCTTGCTATTCTTTGGAACTCTGAATTCAAATGGGAATATCTCTCCTTTTCTCCTTTGCTTTTCACATCTCTTCTTTTCACAGCTATTTGTAAGGCCTCCTCAGACAGCCATTTTGCTTTTTTTGCATTTCTTTTCCATGGATATGGTCTTGATCCCTGTATCCTGTACAATGTCATGAACCTCTGTCCATAGTTAATCAGTCACTCTATATATCAGATCTAGTCCCTTAAATCTATTTTTCACTTCCACTGTATAATCATATGGGATTTGATTTAGGTCATACCTGAATGGTCTAGTGGTCTTCCCCACTTTCTTCAATTTAAGTCTGAATTTGGCAATAAGGAGTTCATGATCTGAGCCACAGTCAGCTCCTGGTCTTGTTTTTGCTGACTGTATAGCGCTTCTCCATCTTTGGCTGCAAAGAATATAATCAATCTGATTTCAGTGTTGACTATCTGGTGATGTCCATGTGTAGAGTCTTCTCTTGTGTTGTTGGAAGAAGGTGTTTGCTATGACCAGTGCATACTGATCTGTTATTTTTGATCAGCCAGTGTCACAGTTGAAAATTTTGTTGGGATATTTATTCTTCATATGTAAGTTTTATGTTTTGGGGGAAGCTTTTATCATTTCATGATGTATAGGTTGAGCTTGTCAATTACAATCTCTTCTTTCCAGCACAATGTTGGTTTTCTTTCCTTTTTTTTTTTTTAGTTTTTTTTTTTTATTTTTTATTTTTTAAAATTTTTATTTTTACTTTATTTTACCTTATGTATGGTTTTGCCATACATTGATATGAATCTGCTACGGGTGTACATGAGTTCCCAATCATGAACCCTCCTCCCACCTCCCACCCCATATCATCTCTCTTGATCATCCCCATGCACCAGCCCCAAGCATCCTGTATCCTGTATCGAACATAGACTGGCGATTCGTTTCTTACATGATAGTATACATGTTTCAATGCCATTCTCCCAAATCATCCTACGCTCTCCCTCTCCCTCAGAGTCCAAAAGTCCGTTCTACACATCTGTGTCTCTTTTGTTGTCAGGCATACAAGGTCATCATTACCATATTTCTAAATTCCATATATATGTGTTAGTATACTGTATTGGTGTTTTTCTTTCTGGCTTACTTCACTCTGTATAATTGGCTCCAGTTTCATCCACCTCATTAGAACTGATTCAAATGTATTCTTTCTTTCTTATCTGAAGTCTCAGTTTTTCCAACAAGTCACAGAATTATTTAGCACTTTTTTGCTTCTTACTTTGTTTTATTTTCTACATACCTTCAACTATATAAACTCTCTTTCATATTTCTGAACATGTGTTTTCTTTATGTGGTTTATGTAGATTTCTACCAGGCTTAGAGATATTTGATCATCTGTCCAAGCTCACAAATGGTGAAAAGTGACAGAACTGAAATTTAGAATCCAGAACCTCATCTCTTAGTATCAAAACTTTTAGGTTATTTCCTGTATTGTCTTATAGAACCAGAACTATAGATTGGACACTTATAGTGGTTAATGGAGTTGAAAGTCAAGGATCTATCCTGTTTTTGTCAAGAATATAGAAATAAAAAATCTGAGAAAAATGGAATTTCTGCGCCCATCCAACTAAGTCTACATTTTTACATTTTCTCATTTTATTTTCTGGACAAAAAAAATCTCATATAGGCCTTCTTAACTACATCAAAATTGAACCAATAAACTTGATTGCCTAAATAGAGGATTATTTAAATAGAGATTAAAAATTGTCTATCTATTGCACAGAAAATTGCTGATGTTTAAAAAATATAACCCCTGAAGAAAACACAAATTCAGACACTGAAGTCTCCAATTAGAGAGAAAGTACAGGTGGCTCAGGCATGACTATAGCATATTGGAGCGAATTAAGTATTTCTTAGAAATCAATAAAAAAACCTCTTTTATTAAAAGCTATTATTTTCACAAGTATATAAACAAAACTAAACCAGGGTAATTTGAGTGCTGAAGCAATAAGCCCAGAGAAAATTTAGGCCACAATACTTGGGAAATAAGGAAAATACTATCAACCAGGTAAGAACTATGTCCTTAGCTATTCCATTTATTGCTAGATGTTTAATGAGAGCAAAGCTAGAATCTGAAATGAGAATCTTGTGTATATCCTTTATGTTTTGTATGTAAAAGTATGTCAATTACACTTGACATCATTTCTCTTATAAATGCCAGTCCAGTCATTCCTTCCTTTCATAGTCCTTGAAAAGCTCTTCATAAGGAAACAAAGGGAAAAAGTAAACCAAGCCTACTAATTTAGCATTAAAATTGTATAGTTCTCTGTTTATACCTGAGTGAGTTAGCCCTCATGTGACACCCAAGCAGACAAAAGCAGGAAAGCAAGAGTGGAATAATCTTGGAGAATTTTCTCTAACAAATTTTTATTAATGTATTACATATTTCTATTTGTGCAATTATTACATTGACATAGGACAAATTCTAAATGTAACTATTATCCTTTTGATTGTCAGTTGGTAAAGAATACATGATTTACCTTTATGTATGACCACCAGCTAACATTTTCCATCTCTTTGCCTTACAGAAAACATCTATAACATGGGGCTTTTGACAGCATCAACTAAGAGAGATTTTGCTAAAAGTAAAGGAATATAAAAGGAAATTTATAAGCAGTATGAAGGATTATAATGAACTCACTAAAATTTTATATAATAAGTCTGGCATACTTTTCCAGTGGGTGTCTAGTTTTCACACATCAGTTTGAAATTATCTATGCTGAAGTTTATTGAAAACTTTGAATTTTGATATTTGTCCATTTTGTTCTCAAATTTGGGTTTTTCTAAGCTTTTCCTTTTCCTCTCCCTTTTTCTTTTCCTTAAATCTGTTAGCTTCTCAAGGACTGAAGCACTCAGGAGGTGAATGTTCTATCTTGGTTTAACTAGCCCCTCAGGAGTGCTTCAGAGGTAGGAAAAAAAAAAGAAGACTCAGTGAAGGACAAAGGGAAAAAGAACTACATGTGGTGAAAATCAACTTATGATCCCTGGTCCCTTGTGACACATTATAACACAGTTTACTGAAGACTAATAGAAAATGTTCTGAAAGCTTCAATGTCTATGTTCTTACTAATCTAAAATTCAGTAAAGATATTGTTAATATGTCGTGTAGAAAACACACAGTCCTTCCATAATTTTGGCACTTTTGGGATGTGGTTTATTACTTTCTGCTGGTTAGTATTTAGTTAGTCTTTTAGAAGTGGTCTGTGTTTTAAAAGTTTTAGAATCTGGTAATAGAAAGATACAAGATTTGCAGTAGCAGATTTAGTTTAAAAATTCAGACAACTATCCAAAATTTTCTTTAGTTTAATAGGGAATTTCATTAAAAATCTTCACTATAAATGTGGACAGGTATATTTAGCAAATGTATTTGAATTAATTAAAATGTTTGTTTGCCAGGTATTTATGTCTACCATGTATTATGGGGATAAAATTAATCATTTTTATTTGATGTCCATAACCTAGTAGGACTCTTTCATTTTCTCTGTCTCTCTCTGTCTCTGTCTCTTTCTCACATGCATAAACACACACAACTGTTTTGCAAGGTCAAATGAGAAAAATCCCATAAGATACTTTTAACATAGTTTGAATTTGGTGATCTTGAATTGAAAGGTCAAAGTTATTGTTGAGAACAAAACCCTTGATTTCCATAGAAATCTAGGGAAGAATTAAAGAAAAAGCCTTTCAAATCTTTAAACAAGCAGAATAGGAAATCTACCTCTGTTTCAGGGATTAAATAAAAATTTGTATGCTAATTTTAAGATAAGAAACTCTTGGAAAAAGATTTGTAGTATAAAATATTCAAACACATTAAATGATAGTAAGCTTTTTATATAGCAACTTTACAATGATCATTTCTTTAATGACTTCATCTCCAATATTAATTTATTATGATTTTCAATAGGTGTTAATAAGTCTAATAGAATTTTCTGTCAGAGGAGGCAAATATCAGTCATAGGTATTTTCAACTACTTTTTCCAAGTTTAAAATCAACTGATAAAAATGTACATGGTATTTTATCCAGGTAATTACATTAATACCATTAAACCTTGCAATATTACATTGGAACATTGAACTGAACTTCCCCTAGTGTGTGGATGGAGGTTACATGACTGATGCAAAATCCTTAGGTAATTGGTTACATGATAGACCCTCAAATAATTTTTCCCAAATCTTACCCTATTACAGTTTTCAGTAAGAGAACTGGGACACCACAAGGGAAAAAAAAAAAAATTCTTTTCTAAAGTGTCTCTGTTGATAAACTTTAAAAAGACAGACTGGTGTGTGGAAATTACTCTTTATATTACATTTGATTTGGCTATTAAAATGGACTTAATGAATTTAAAAGTCAAATCATTTTCTTCCAAAGAAAAGTGATAATTTTGAATTACTGATTATTTTTGTCTTTTTAAAAATAGAAATGCCTTGAAGTGACCTAAAAGTATATGAAATATAATCATCCTCCTAAAGCTTTAGAAATATAAGAGCTCAAGACAAAATAAAATTACACAGAGATACAAAATTTATTATTAATTCATTAAATAAGTTCATAGGTATAAATATAAAACAATTAAAACTCATGCTTATATGAATCTGTTAGCAGTTGGAATCATTAAAGGAGGAAAAACAAACTCCACATCTCAAGGTTTTGGTTGGAGGGAAAGGAGCACATAAGCCCTGGGATGACCTTACTCTTGGATTAATTAGTACCTTCATCATTTCTAGTCTTGTGTACTTGGGCATTTTTTAGGTTTAAGTCATTCATCTGAAAAGTAGATAACATTTAAGTATAATTATTGAGAATATTATAAATATTCCCTATGAAGATTTTGGCACGATGCTTGGCCCATGTTAAACACAGTAAAAGATACTTATTTAGGGGTTCATCAAATTCAATTATTGAAACACTTTAGGATGTGAAAAGTGTGTGGAAAACTAATCTCTAGACACTACAGTCAGCAGGTCTGCAAAACAAGAAATTAGCAGAGACTGAAAGGTAAAACTATCCTTGTGGAAAGTAATCTCATACATAAAATCCATATCCTTAGAAGATCATAGAAACAAGTGAAGCTTATTATGATAATGACTAAGTGTGCTCACCTTTTATTAAAGAAAGAGACCTGTTGAATTTTAGACAAAATATTTGTATCCTCTCATTTATTGATTTTGACCAGCTTCCTACTATATTGCACATTGATTTTCACCCTTACCCAGCTGCTGCAGCTATTCTGCTGTAGTATGAGTAAACTTTCTAATTACCAAAGCAATGGACCATTTTCAGTACTGATCTAACAGTATTTGCATTAAGTGATAACTATCTTGCTTTAATTTCTCCCATTTCAGACACTACTTATCCTATCAAATGAAGTAAAAAAAACCTACATGAAGATATCTTTAATTATTAAAGGAGTTAAAGGACTTCCCTGGTGGCTCAGACGATAAAGTGTCTGTCTACAGTGCAGGAGACCCGGGTTTGATCCCTGGGTCGGGAAGATCCACTGGAGAAAGAAATGGCAATCCACTCCAGTACTATTGCCTGGAAAATCCCGTGGACAGAGGAGCCTGGTAGGCTACAGTCCATGGGGTCACAAAGAGTCAGACACGACTGAGCGACTTCACTCACTCACTCAAAGGAGTTAATGCTTATACAGTACTTAACCACAAGGAATATTAGTAATCACTCAATAAATGTTGCTGTTCCAATGATTTACTACTGAATTACTAACTTGATTCTCCTCATATCTTCTTGGCCATTCACACTCTGAAAGACTTTTGTCCATAGGACAAGAAAAAGGTAGTGAACCTGAGGTTATGTTTGTACTCTCTTCTGTTATTTGCGACTCTCTCCCTAAGTGAACTGGTTTATTACCAGTGCTTCTGCTGTATTCCATATATTGTTGGTTGCCATAGATCCAACCTATTCTCAGTCTACATATCCAAGCCTCTCATTTGAACTCTTAATCTCTATTTCCATCTGATTTCTGCACACATAACCCTGTATATTAATGGAAATCTCATACTCAATATGTTAAAAATTGTCAGTCTTCTTGATCAAAATCCACTTTTTCATTTTATCAATTTATCATTTAATCATGGAGCCATTTAAGTTATAATATTCAATAATTTTTGTTTAAAGATATCACACTGACAATAATTATAACTAATATAAATTGTGGAGAAGGAAATGGCAACCCACTCCTATTCTTGCCTAGAGAATCCCAGGGATGGGGGAACCTGGTGGGCTGCCGTCTATGGGGTCGCACATAGTTGGACACGACTGAAGCAACTTAGCAGCAGCAGCAGCAATATAAATTGAGTGTGAGCTCTAAGGCTAAGCACTGGGCTTAATACTCATATGATCCTAAGAATTATACATTATACATACCAACTTAATACTCACATGATCCCAGGAGTTACACATTATACATACCAAGCTAAACATAGCTAGCTTCTAAGTTACCTACTAATAATCTCTGTCACCATTATTTTCTGCCATCAACTCTTCTTTCAAACCTTTCTCTCAAATCCATTTTATACACTTACTAAATTTGTTTCTGAAGTGTACATTAGGCCATATCATTCCACTACATGAAATTCTTCAATAATTTCACTCCATAGCTTACACCATAACATTAATATGTCCAGTAAGTAGCTCTTCACCTTTACTCCCTGGTTATCTTTCTATTTCCATCTTTTCCATTCTTTACTGCTCCTCAAGCTCCTGCCAACCAAGTAATTTCTATTTACCTGAGTGTATTATAAACTTTTTTTTTTTGTATCTGTGCTTCCCCTGCAAGGTTTCTGCTGCACAGGAAATCTTTCTCATATAGTAGTCCTCATCATTATAGACAACATTTATCAAAGGCTTATAATGAGTCACACTGTTCTAAGCTCATTACACTGATTAATGCATTTGTCCTAAAAACAATATAATAAGGTAGGAGCTATAGTTAGATCTATTTTATAGCTGAGGAAACTTAGGCTCAGAAAGATTAAATGAATTTCCAAAGTTAAAGAGATTTTTTGTGACAGAATCCATAGTCTTAATCACCCTATGCTTCTTGGATATTGCTTCAGTTTTACTTCCATGATACTGTAAGCTCTAAGCTCCCTTACTTATGGTCTAACTATAGTGTTTAGGATATATGGCTAGTAAACCTGCTATTGTATTTATGTAATGTGTCTACCTTAGCCTTTAAACTCTCAACAACCTGAAGTGGTAAAATATGTTTTTTAAATGTATCAAATAAATGAATTGAATGAATATTCTTTTATCCAAACTGTGGTTTTCCTGGAGAGACTGAAGAAAAAAGGAACTATAGTTTGTATTAGAGAGAACACAAAGACAATATTCTGGACATATATCTGTCTATAAATGCCTGATAATAGAACAAGAAAACAAACATTTTCAAATAGTACACGTTTATTAATGAAAGTTCAGGAATAGAAGATTGTCTACCTTTTTTTTAATACTTGAAAGGGAAAATGATGCATAATGGCCATATTGACTGGGCAGAAGAAATAGATTGTATAGGAGTGTTGTTAATCAAAGCAGGAAGCATCTCATTTTAGACATGGCAATTTATTTCTCCTATTGAATTTAACATGAAATAATTATGATATCAAGTGATAACATCTTATCTATTAGGGAAAAAAAAACCAAGATGGCATATTTAATTGTTTTATGAAAGCTCTATGTGTATATATTCATAAAATCAGTTAGAAGAGTCAGGTTGAAAATTTTAAATAAGACACAAAGATTAAATAGTAATAAGTGAGAAATGATAATATACAGCAATTTACATGATAATATACAGCAATTTAAAAGAACACAATTGGGCTTCCCTGGTGGCTCAGTTGTAAAGAATCTTCCTACCAATGCAGGAGATGGGAGTTCAATCATTGATCTGGGAAGATGCAGAGCAACTAAGCTCATGTGCTACAACTATTGAGCCTGCACTCTAGAGCCTGGGAGCTGCAACTACTGAGCCATGTGCTACAATCACTGAAGCCTGTGTGTCCTGGAGCCCATGCTCCACAAGAAGAGAAGCCATCATAGTGAGTAGCCTGTGCACTGCAACTAAAGTAACTCTCACTTCCTGAAACTAGAGAAAAGCTTGTGTGGCAATGAAGACTCAGCACAGACAAAAGATAAATAATACAATTACTTAAAAAATAAGAGAACAGGATCATGACTTTTTCAATGAAAAATTTTTGCACAATTATTGTTAAAATAATGCAAAAACATTAAACTCACTGCCTAGCAGTTATACTCCTTTAAACATTAAGATAGAAGAGTCCAGGATCTTAGTTTAACTTACAATTAGCATTTAAATTTAAGAGCACAATTCTGGCATTTTCTATACACAGTTGCTAAATAATTACAAGATATAAAGAAAATGATGATGAAATAAAATGAAAAAGGAAGGAAGGATAATGAGAAAGAAAAGAAAAAAATGGATCATTTTTTAAATTATTTAATATTTTATTTAGTGTAATAAATAAAAGTTTATTTATGATTTGCTATTTCAAAGCCACCCTTAAAAATGAGAAAGCAGCAAAGATTAAGCATATATAGTTTTTATAATGTTACAGTATAATAATATATTACTGAAAATGAAAACAAAAATTAACAAGAGTAAACATTTAGCTTCATAAAAGGTGAAAACACATATTTGTGCTGTGCTGTGCTTAGTCGCTCAGTCTTGTCTGACTTTTTGTGACTCTATGGACTGTAGCCTTATGGAAACTTCAAAACCAAAAGTGTTGCTTAAGCTTGTTCTTAAAGGTAAATATTTCAGTAAAAGGAAATGTCAGGATGAATCATAAGGTAGACTATGGAAGTGAATTTCTAGAGTGCAGATAACTATGTTAACATATTGGTGTTAAAATTCAGTAAAAAGAGTTTGGGCTTTTCTGATAGCTCAGCTGATAAAGAATCCGCCTACAATCCAGGAGATCCTGGTTTGGTCACTGGGTTTGAGAGACCCCCTGGAGGAGAGCATGGCAAAAACATTATCCCAGTATTATTCCACTCCAGTATTCCTGCCTGAATAATCCCCCATGGAAGAGGAGCCGGGACTACAGGCTATGAGGCTATAGGACATGGGCTACATTCCATGGGGTCACAAAAAGTCAGACATGACTGAGCTACTAAACACGGCACAGATTGAGTTTAGGTAAATTTGGACTCTATCCTAAAGGAGTAAATAGTTACCAGATTGCAAAGAAAATCGCACCCTTTTACTTGATATAAACTATCAGGACATCTTTCTGCCCCATAAAGAGTAGGTTGACATAGCATGTATGAGAGGGTAGTTTTGGGGAGAATGAATAAATGAATTTTATGATTGAGTTCCTCTGAAGTCCAATGAAACTATCACAACATTGTTAATTTGCTATACTCCAATATAAAATAAAAGGTTTAAAAAATAAAACAAGAATTCTTAGATCCTCCATCTCTCCTTTAATTTCCCCTAAGGGGAAATGCAAATTTGAATTTTCTCTTTACCTTTTTTTCCCACTTTATATCTAACCATGTTGGTTTTAAATAAGTGATATATTACATAGTTTTGCACGGTTTGAACTTTGTACAAGTGTAAACATACTGGAGACTTTCTATTTCCTCACAGTATTATAGTTTTGCCTTGTATGTGTAAGTCTTAATTCATATGAATTTCATTTTTTTATATATACATGTGGGGTAAGATAGGTTTCCAAACTCATCTTTTCACATTCAGATATTGAATTGTCCCAATACTACTTATACTTATTGAACAGTTTATCTTTTCCTAACAAATGTGCAGTGTCAAAGTCATCTCAGTCACAGATAAAATTTTTATTTTTGGTTAAAAAAATAATGCTGGTATGTTTGTGAGTATTTTTGACAATTTTTGCATGCATGTTCACAAATAAAATTTTATAATAACTAAAAAATAGTGTTTTGGAATAATGATTAAACCAATGACCAAACTGCAGATAAACACTATCTAGGATAGTAAAATAATATAAAAATTGTATCAGGATTATAAGCCTGGTGATGATCCTTAAAATCCAGTTTGATGGGAAGAGACTAAAGTACTGAAGACTAGATAAGAAGGTTGTTTAAACAATTCAGGCATGAGGTAACAAGGACCTAAATCACAGAATTGACATTGTGACTGAAAGAAAGGAAGACTATGAGAAATAATGTAAAGAAGAAAATGTTCAAATGTGTACTAAGTCATGTGGTTTTAGCATATCAGGTAAGACCCTTCATAACATTATTTCTAGTGCCTTGTCTGTCTTTATTTACTTTCACTAATGATTCATATACTATGAACATTGTGTGTGGTTTCCTTTGTTGCTGTTTAGTATTTTTAATTATTTTTTAGACATGCAAAAATTTATCATTTATAAAAGCAAATATACATGCTTTATATATTATATAACATTATGCACTATATTTTATATTTATAATGTATATGATCTTAATTCTTGCCTAGCAGGAAACATTATCGGTGTTCTAAATTTTTTAAGTTAATTTTTTTTGTGTTTATTTCTACTTCTTTATTTAAAGTCAATGATAAAGACACAACTGTAAAATAAATGCTTTTAAAAACACAAAAGATACATTTCATCAATAAAAAAATAGGCAATGATTATGAAAATCTATCATTCGCTTTGCCAAGGTCAACAAAATGAAAGACAATATGAAAAAGTCTCCTTCAAATACATCCTTAACAAAAATTTCCCATGAATAGAAAACCATTATTTAAGAATATCTATGTTTACAAATCTAGACACCAGCTCTAAGAACAAAAGTGGATAAGAGTACTAGATTTAAATATGTAGACACAAGGTCCTCAAAATTAAACTTCTAAAACCAGCATTTAGTTCAGAATAAATGAACATTATTAACGTGACAATTCTATGAAATGATTTTTTTTTCTTGATAGAAATAAGATGTGGCAGCTTTCTTGACAGCTTGGTAATCATCTAAGAATAATTGTGGAAATTCTCCCAACCTCTGATCCCCAATTCTAAGCCCTAGTCACTGGTATAAAATAAATATCTTCCTTGAAATTATCTTTCATATCATTAAAATGTCCTTACTTATTTGGACTACTTCACGCTTAGAATATTTCACACACCTGTTTTCAGATGTGTGGAATTACCAGACCTGAAATTTTGAAACCATTTGTGTATTACAAACTGTTGGATCATTGCAGAGGGATGATAATCTTTTACTATATATTAATCGTATATCATGCAGATGGTGACTGCAGCCATGAAATTAAAAGACACTCCTTGGAAGGAAAGTTATGACCAACCTAGATAGCATATTCAAAAGCAGAGAAATTACTTTGCCAACAAAGGTCCGTCTAGTCAAGGCTATGGTTTTTCCAGTGGTCATGTATGGATGTGAGAGTTGGACTGTGAAGAAAGCTGAGCACGGGAGAATTGATGCTTTTTAACTGTGGTGTTGGAGAAGACTCTTGAGAGTCCCTTGAACTGCAAGGAGATCCAACCAGTTCATCTTAAAGGAGATCAGTCCTGGGTGTTCTTTGGAAGGAATGATGCTAAAGCTGAAACTCCAGTACTTTGGCCACCTCATGTGAAGAGTTGACTCATTGGAAAAGACTTTGATGCTGGGAGGGATTAAGGGCAGTAGGAGAAGGGGACGACAGAGGATGAGATGGCTGGATGGTATCACTGACGTGATGGCCATGGGTCTGAGTGAACTCCGGGAGTTGGTGATGGACAGGGAGGCCTGGCATGCTGCGATTCATGGGGTCGCAAAGATTCGGACACGAATGAGCAACTGAACTGAACTGAACTGAAGCATATTTGATCAACTACTGTAACAGTGATGCTGGTGCTAATAAGTGGTACTCCCAAGCTTTTCTTCTTAAAAATATGTATAATCCTTGTAACACTAAGTAGTAAATGTTTTATTGTCATACTTTCTTAATAAAGGATAACTGTTTTCTGGCCCAGTTTGGAGAAAAGAAACAAACTAACAATGGCATTAACTACCTGTTTTATTAATGGCAATCTACCACTAACTTTAAATGATAGTTAATGTAATGTTAAGTGAAAAAAAAAGAAAATTACTATAATTCTATTAAAAGAGACAAAAAAGTGGAAATAATTTTTAAATGAGTACAGCATAGATTCCAAAGATTACACTCTGAGTCTGGATTTTCAAAGTGAAAGGTATCTATATATAATGTCTGTGAATATTTCCTAGACTATATACAGGAACTTCAAAGCAAACTTCCTTAGCCCTAACTTTACAAAGATAAATATGCAAATGAACCACAAGTCCCCTTTGCTAAAGTATACCTCTTGACCAAAGCCAGCTTTGGCCCAGCCCTGAGCTTTTCCCAAGAAAGTGGCAACCATTCATGCTTATTCACTCACTGTCTATACAATCAACAGTCACAGAGAACAATTTTTTTTAAGCCATATAGTTTACAGAGTGAACTATTGAAAAGCAAACCTAAACATACTCTTTTCTACAATTCCAGAGAGTAAAATAACTTTATTATTTTTAAATACTGAAAATGTACAGGGTCCATATGAATGAAGAGTTGTAGCAAGTATGTGCTTTTTACTTTACTATTCATTTCATGCGCTCTTAAAATCTCTTTGAGATAAGCAGTTATCTGCCATAAGTCTTTGGGCAATAGATTCAAAAGCAAGAGCAGCAATACTATTGAATTCTGTGAAACTTTCTTTAAGATTAAATTGTTCAACATCTGTATTATTATTACCCTCATAGATTCATCTGTCAGAACTCAGTGACTGAAACAAAAGTAAGGGAAGTGGCATTAAAAAGTATTTTGTTTCCTTATTAGATAAGAATCAAGATTGCTGGGAGAAATATCAATAACTTCAGATTTGCAAATAACATCATCCTTATGGCAGAAAGCAAAGAGGAAATAAAGAGCCTCTGATGAAAGTGAAAGAGAAGAGTGAAAAATCTGGCTTAAAACTCAACATTCAGAAGGATGAAGATCATGGTATCTGGTCCCATCACTTCATGGGAAATTAATGGGGAAGCAATGGAAACAGTGACAGACTTTATTTTCTTGGGCTCCAAAAATCACTGCAGATGGTGACTACAGCCATGGAATTAAAAGTCACTTGCTCCTTGGAAGAAAAACTAACCTAAACAGCATATTGAAAAGCAGAGACATTTCTTTGGTGACAAAGGTCCATCTAGTCAAAGCTATAGTTTTTCCAGTAGTCATGTATGGATGTGAGAGTTGGGCTATAAAGAAAGCTGAGCACTGAAGAATTAATGCTTTTGAACTGTGGTGTTAGAGAATACTCTTGAGAATCTCTTGGACTGCAAGGAGATCCAACCAGTCCATCCTAAAGAAAATCAGTCCTGATTATTCATTGGAAGGACTGATGTTGAAGCTGAAACTCCAATACTTTGTCCACCTAATTTGAAGAACTGAGTCATTGGAAAAGACCCTGATGCTGGGAAAGATGAAGGCAGGAGAAGGGGACAACAGAAGATGGGATGGTTGGATGTCATCACCAACTCAATGGACATGAATTTGAGCAAGCTCCAGGATTTGGTGATGGATAGGGAGGTCTGGTGTCCTGCAGTCCATGGGATCACAAAGAGTTGGACATGAATTGAGGGACTGAACTGAAATTTTTAATGGAGGAAATGCAAACACCTGCAATTCAAACCAGATTATATATGATTAACAGTTATGCAACCTTATATAAAATTAAGTCTAACTCTTACCGAAGAGGATTTATATTACACAAAGTCTGGGCTCTTGTTGCATTCAACTCTTAAAGTCATTCTGAGTTAAAACAGCCATTTTCCCCAAGACTTAAATGGAAATATATTTTATAAAAGGGATTATTTTTAATCTCTGAATGCATAACTTAAAATACTAAAACAGAAACAAGATACATTTTCTTCACCATAAATTCACTCTGATTAAAGAAAAAATTCTCTTTCTTAAACTCCTTACAAATGCCACATTCTAAAGACTAGAGGAATTATAGGTAGGCATTCTTTTCTTTCTGTTCTAAGCTATTTTTCTCTAAAATATGTCAAGTAAACTTTTAAAGATTCAGAGAAGTGGAGTTTCGTATCTTTTTCTTTTAGTAAATTCTGAGATGACTCTTAACTTCTTTGTGGTCTTCCTCTTCCTTTTCTTTCTCTTCTATTTTTCTCATCCTCCTCACTGTCTAGAGGCTGAGGAATAAGCTGATTACCGACAAATTTGTAAGTGTTAATTCTCTGTTTAACATTCTTTCTTTAGGTTGGAGCCCTTTAAGGAACCCCCTTGGCCTATATCTCATTATGTATGAAATATATGTGTTCTTTAATATAAATATGAGCAAGTGCTATAGATTCTCGATAGCATTGATGGGTGGGCTGGGAGGAGTGCCCCATAAACTCTGATTGGCCAATATCTTCTTATTTGATTGCCCAGGTAAGTGGAACAGATGCAACAAGGTTATCTTTACTCTTCCAAATGTATTTTACAGTGCTCATAGCATATGTTAACTGATTTACTACAGGCATGACTACAATGCCTCCTGGTTTTAGTAATACTTTCATGTAGTTCTCATAGTATTTCTGGACTCCAGCTCCACAACAATCTTAAAAAACTGATGACCATCAGATGCTTTCCAGGGGCAATTACCAATCACAAATGCAGGCTTACAGAACTCAAATCCTGGCAGTGCTTCTCTTTATAGGTGCATGTAGGAATATCTTCATCTTGAGACAGACAAATGATTTAGTTCACAGAAGAAACTGTGCTAACTTGCTCATATAATTATTCTGATAAGCTGCTAGGAGATCAGGCTGACCTAACCATGCCTTGCAACTTTCCTTTTAGAGGGATAATACAGGATTAGAAGCTAATTATCAAAGCTATCACTATTTTTGATCAAGCTCCCCAGGTTTTCCTTGTCACATTTCACCACGTATGAATGAAACTCAATCCCATAATTTGTTGCCCCCAAATCTTTTCTACACAAGAGCCAGTTCATGTTTGAGAGACTGAATTTGTTTTCAACTGAACTCATGGAATTTGCTTACTCTGAAAAATACTGCACTGCACTGCGGCGCGGCCATCAGTCGACCAGCCGCAAGGGGGCGAAGGTGGGACGCTAGGCTCGGTCGATCCGTGGCAGCCACTGCCTCCGCCACTGAGGGTTGATATTTTTATACTTCACTGCTAAAAAATGGGTCATGTGCATTCATGTTTTGAACCATATTCATCTTATTGACGTGTAATATCAAGAATAGGGTAAATTCAGATTAGAAAATGATAAATGAATATTTTTAAAAGTAATAAATAATGATAGTGTTCTTTAGAACACCCATTTGGTTTAGTGTGTAAAAAACCAAGGCTAAGAAAATTAAAAACCTACTAGAGCTTTATCTACAAATTGAAAACATTTTAAAACATTTTAAAAATTGAAAAAAAAAATCATAATGTCTGTAATTAACGGACAACACCCCCTTACCAACCCCTCTGCAGCTAGGAGAGTTTCCCAGTCATAACTGACTATAATGGGACATAAGCTGACTTGGTCTGAACAGAAGCAATCCAAAGCAAGACAGGGAAAATTATACAGTCAAGTCCCCTGTGCTGTTAGAAAGAGCTATCATTATAATAAAGTAGAAGTAAGTAAGTAAGTAAGTAAGTAAGTAAAGTCATTCAGTCGTGTCCGACTCTTTGTAACCCCGTGGACTGCAACCCACCAGGCTCCTCAGTCCATGGGATTCTCCAGGCAAGAATACTGGAGTGGGTTGCCATTTCCTTCTCCAGGGGATCTTCCCGACCCAGGGATTCAACCCGGGTCTCCTGCATTGGAGGCAGACGTTTTAACCTCTGAGCCACCAGGAAAGCTAACACAATAAAGTAGAATACTACATTTTTAACATACCCAAAGACTTTCTCCTACCAAATGTTAGTGTTCTCATTATTCTCCATATAAAAAAACAGAAAACAACCTCCAAAATATGGTATGAAGAACTAACAGTGAGAAGGACAGGGGGCATTGGAATAAATTATGAAGTCTGTGGTCAAGTTTTTTACTCTTTAAATGTTCATTTTCTTTCTCAAACTCTCCCTGTATCTCTTTCACTCTCTTTCATTTTCATGAACTTGATTTGAATGTTTCTGTATGTAAAAGGAGAGGAAAAAAAAATTAGCTTTCAATTACACCAAAGCCTGAAGACAGCTATTAAACTGCTCTACCTGTGTCCATTATAAATTCAGTTTCCCTTCAGCAGATTTCAGTCAATCTTTTATATACTTTATTAAGTGGTGATTTATTAAGAAGATGGTATATGTCATTTCTTATCCATAGTATCTATTTTCCAGATATTGTTCAAAATCTCTAGTTCTCTTCTTCATTAATGACTCATATCCGTGTCAGTTATCATTTTTCTTCTTCATTTATCAACACAAATGGTAAGTAACATAGTCCTACTTGCCCCATTCCCCTAAACCAAAATCTTCCATTAAACTTTGTTGCCCTCTTGAACTACTTTTCTATTTCTTTTTCTTCTTTCATTATCATGGTTTCTATTAAAAATGCGCTTCAATAAACTAATAGCTAACATTTACCTGAGTACTTATGAACCTGGAATTATGCTAAGAACTTTTATACATATCATTTGATTTAGTCCTCATTATCAGCTTTAAAATTGCAATTATAGATATTCTACATATCAGAAACCAAGGCACAGAGGATGTAAATAATTATCTTAAAGTTTCACTTTTAGTTGGTGCTGAAACTGGGATTCTAACCAAACTCTGATTCTGGAGACTGACTTATGGATCAATTTTCAAATTTAGTTTTACCACACATTCTATGGTTAATGAATTTTCATTCCTTTTTTAATAGACACCCTATGGAAAGAAAAGTTTCTAAAATTCCAGTGTAGAGAAAGAAAAATAATTTTCCTTAAATCCTTTGAAGTCTTATCTGAGACCCTGTAATAAAATTCCTATTAACAAAAGAAAAATAAGCTCATTATTACATATACCCCATGTATATATGAAAGTTTCCAAGGGAAAAATGAGTAACTCCTTGAGGTAGCTTAGAACTCAGAATTATACATCACCATAAGAAGGAAGAGGAGAGGAGTTGTAAACCATTTGTCTGGGTAGGATGTCAACTTCTCTTCTATGAAAAATCTAATCTTGACTGGTTAAGGAAACTTCCAGGGAGAGGGGAATGACATTTGAATTGCTGTTTTGCATCAATTTGTAAGCAGATAAGGTCATCCCAAGGAAGCTTCTTTCTGTATTTACTGTTTTTATCAAGTACCTACATCTCAAAAAAAAAAAAAAATCAATATGTCAAAGCCACATGTCTAAGGGTGGCATGATCTGAACACCTAAAATTGTAGGTGTTTTGGGGTCACATAATCTGCTGCCTTTAACCAGTAAATGTCTGCAAGATGAATTCAGTAAAATTTGCCATTATGCATCCTAGCTCAAATTTTTATATCCTTGACCAAGTTTTTCCTTCTTGGCATTTCGTGTTTCTGATAATTCTTCTAACATTAAGTGTGCTGATACTAAGTATCCTTAAATAAGGATTGTTTTCTTCCCCTCAGGTTCCTTTCTCTTTCTACTTATTTCTCTTCTTCAGACCACACTTAAAAAAAAAAAAATCCCCATTTTTCTCTATGCATTTGAGCTTGTGATTCCATTGGCATTTCTGATTCAAAATTACTTACATGTGCTAATCCTTAAAATTATTTGTCAAGCACTTATAGATTTTCTGAGCCTTAATATACTATTAGTTTAGCTTTGTTGAACATCTGTAACACAGAGTAAGTCCACTGCTGTTCAGTCGCTGAGTCATGTCTGACTCTTTGTGACTGCTTGGACTGCAGCACACCAGACTCCTCTGCACTCCAAAGTACAGAGTTTGCAGAGTTTGCTTCTAATTCATGTCCATTGAGTTGATGATGCTAACTAAACATCTCACCCTCTGGTGTCCCCTTCTCCTTTTGCCTCAAGATTTTCCAGCATCATGGTCTTTTCCAGTGAGTCAGCTCTTCTTATCATGTGGCCCAAGTATTGGAACGTCAGCATCAGTCCTTCCAATGATTATTCAGGGTTGATTTCCTTTAGGATTGACTAATATCTCTGCATTTTAATACACTGTCTAGCTTTGTTATAGCTTTCCTTCCAAGGAGCAAATGTCTTTTAATTACATGGCTGTGGTCACTGTCCATAGTGATTTTGGAGCCCAAGAAAATACGTCACTGCTTCCACTTTTTACCATTCTATTTGCCATAAAGAAATGGGACTGGATGCCATGATTTTAGTGTGTTTTTTTTTTTTTTGACATTGAGTTTCAAGTCAGCTTTGTCACTCTCCTCTCTCATCCTCATCAAGAGGCTATTTAGTTCTTCTTTACTTTCTGCCATTAGAGTGGTATCATCTGCATATCTGAGGTTATTAATATTTTTCCCAGCAATCTTGATTCCAGTTTGTGATTTATCCAGCCTAACATTTAACGTGATATGCTCTGCATATAAACTAAATAAGCAAGGTGACAATAGACAGCCTTGACTTACTCCTTACCCAGTTTTGAACCAGTTCATTGTTCCATGTCCAGTTCTAACTGTTGTTTCTTGACCTGAATATGGGTTTCCAAAGAGATAGGTAAGGTGATCTGGTACTCTCATCTCTAAGAATTTTCCAGTTTGTTGCGATCCATATAGTCAAAGGTGTTAGTGTAGTCGGTGAAGCAGAAGTAGATATTTTTTTGGAATCCCCTTTCTTTTTCTATGATCCAATGAATGTTGACTATTTGATTTCTGGTTCCTCTGCCTTTTCTAAACCTTGCTTATACACCTGAAAATTCTCAGTTCACATACTACTGAAGCCTAGCTTGAAGGATTTTGAGCATTATCTTGCTAGCATGTGAAGTAAAACAATTAAACAGTGATTTCAACATTCTTTCGCATTGCCCTTCTTTGTTCTTGAAATGAAAACTGACCTTATCCAGTCCTGTGGCTACTGCTGTAGGTCTGAGAGTTTCCTAAATGCACCATGGTCAATCTTGTCTACTTGCATTTTCCTATGCCTCAATCAACTCTGCTTTCCTGGCTAATTTCAAATTATTTTCAAGAATCAACTTTAAATGAATGTCTATCATTAGGCATTCTTTCATGCCTAAGTCTCTGTGTCAAGACCTCTTTCGGTCCAACAATATTTCCCCTTGATTCTTACTAATAAAAGCCCTGTTTTTCTGTGTGCAAATACCTCCCAGAATAGAGTAGATTCCCCTAGCTCCTTTCAATTCAGGGGAGCTCATTTGCTGCTGCTGCTACTGCTAAGTTGCTTCAGTTGTGTCCAACTCTATGAGACCCCATAGACGGCAGGCCACTAGGCTCCTCTGTCCCTGGGATTCTCCAGGCAAGAATACTGGAGTAGGTTGCCATTTCCTTCTCCAATGGAGGAAAGTGAAAAGTGAAAGTGAAGTCTCTCAGTCATGCCCTACTCTTAGTGACCCCATGGACTGCAGCCTACCAGGCTCATCCATCCATGGGATTTTCCAGGCCAGAGTACTGGAGTGGGGTGCCATTGCATGTGATACTATTTGAATTAAAAATATGCAAGCAGTCCTGTGAGTTCTTCAAAATTTCTTTCAGTGTACTCTTTGTAAATCTTTAAATTTGGACTAGTCCCTCTTAGTAATTTTATCCTTCTTTTTGGCTAAAAAGTAGTCATGAAGTCTAGAAACTGAGCAGCCATGGGTCATGAGGCAGCAGCCAAAATGACAGACAAGCAAACCTTGCACCACATGCTCTCCATCATCTTACAGGCTTTATTTCCTTGATTTGTAACATTGTCTAACAGATTGAATCAGTTAGGGTAAGCCTATGATGCCACAGAGTGATCCAAGAGTAGTCAAGCTTATGGTTTTTCCAGTGGTCATGTATGGATGTGAGAGTTGTACTGTGAAGAAGGATGAGTGCTGAAGAATTGATGCTTTGAACTGTGGTGTTGGAGAAGACTCTTGAGAGTCCCTTGGACTGCAAGGAGATCCAATCAGTCCATTCTGAAGGAGATCAGCCCTGGGCTTTCTTTGGAAGGAATGATGCTGAAGCTGAAACTCCAGTACTTTGGCCACCTAATGCGAAGAGTTGACTCATTGGAAAAAATTCTGATGCTGGGAGGGATTGGGGGCAGGAGGAGAAGGGGACGACCGAGGATGAGATGGCTGGATGGCATCACTGGCTTAATGGATGTGAGTCTGAGTGATCTCTGGGAGTTGGTGATGGACAGGGAGGCCTGGCATGCTGTGATTCATGGGGTAGCAAAGAGTTGGACACGACTGAGCGACTGAACTGAACTGAACTGAACTGAAACAACTTAGAAATTATTTTGCACCCCTCACATAATTCACAATGGCAGTTCAGATCCAGGGCAAACACTGCCTTCAGTGGGTTACCCTAGTGTGTAACCTTGAGTAAAATCTAGAATATAATACTATGTGCCAGTGTGCATATTTGACCAGTACAGTCACAACATGCCCATTACCAGGTTTTTCTGCTGCTGCTAAATCACTTCAGTTGTGTCCGACTCTGTGTGAACCCATAGACGGCCGCCCACCAGGCTCCCCCGTCCCTAGGATTCTCCAGGCAAGAACACTGGAGTGGGTTGCCATTTCCTTCTCCAATGCATGAAAGTGAAAAGTGAAAGTGAAGTCGCTCAGTCGTGTCCGACTCTTAGAGACCCTATGGACTGCAGCCTACCAGGCTCCTCCATCCATGGGATTTTCCAGACAAGAGTAATGGAGTGTGACAAGGCCTATTCTCTTCTTTAGATAGTACAAATGTGTCACATGGCTCTACCTAATTCTAAATAAAATTAAAAAATTCAGGTCCATGTATCCTAAGGAAGAAAGGGGATGGATTTAGGAACATAGCTAGTGCTGTATGGATTGTGTGATGTATCCTTTGTCTTATTTACTATTTTATTTTTATCTCACTCCAAATATGATTGAGAACTCCATAAAGGCAGAAATTTTTTTTCAGTAGTGTACCTCGTGTCTAGAATAGTACCAGAAACATAGTATTTAAACAATTGATATCTGCTACATAAATTGATCAATAAATTAATTAACACATTGTCTGCTGCTGCTGCTAAGTCACTTCAGTTGCGTCTGAGTCTATGCGACCCCATGGACAGCAGCACACCAGGCTTCTCTGTCCACAGGATTCTCTAGGCAAGAATACTGGAGTGGGTTGCCATTTCCTTCTCCAATACATTGTCTAGCTTTGTCAATGTTTCAGACATCTACATACTGGAGTTTAGATGTAGTAAGTTCCAGTTTTAGAGTCTTAAGACAATGGGTGGACTAATAAAAGTAACTTTAGACATCTTAGAGATGTTTTTGTGTTATGAGCTCTCTTTTGGTTGATGCCATATGAAATTAATTGTCTTCTTAGAACATCCTGAAAAACTTTTGATGGCATTAAAATTCAGTTATTTTGATATATCCATTAGAAACATCCTTTTAAATTGCATTATAATCTGGAAACATATTTTAATTAAATGACAAATGTTTCATTGTGCTCTTAATTTAAACTATCCAGAAAAAAATGCTTAGACATTAAACTGCTAATGCTTTGTTTCCCAGAATTGCTATTATTATTTATTATTAGAGTAGACCATCAGTAATTTACACTAATAACTGAGAGACTCACTAGAGATTACTGAATTTGGTAAATTAGTTAGTGAAAAAATAAATATGAAAAACATCAACATTGCAGTACCGCAAAATGTGCTTTATTCATTATTTTGATAAGTGTAGTTTAATTATAATTAGCTATGGTAATGTTTCACAGTATGTTAATAAACACATTGCCATATTTTATGAAATTAATGAAATCTTAGAAGAAAAAATGTTTGCTAAACTAGTACCAGTTTTTGGAGAAAAGTATAAATCTGTGATTTAGTATATTTTATATTACTTTTAGTCCAGGAAAAAAAAATATCTTATATGTGATGTTGTTTTGGTCATTCCTACTGCTTGTCATCTGTATCCTTTACTAGAAAATAAAGTTCATGGGAGTAGAGCTGCCTTGATTCATACATATTGAACATGTTATGCACAGATATGTATTAAGTATATATTATATATGTATTTAAATTTATAAATGGAAAGATTTCACTGCAAATTTGGTAGCCCTAATAAATTTTAATATACATCCTGATCTTTGATCACCTGTACTTTTAGAAGTCATAGGGGAAACTTAAATGTTTATTTCCATTATTTGTGATCTCTGTTCACTTATTTTTTAATGTCAAGATACACATTTAAAAATACTAAAATATTTGACTTTATATAAAGTATCAATGAAATAAAATAGATATCAAGTAAAAATGATAAAATAGACAATAAAATCTTTGTAACATATGTAGCAATGAATTGATGTAGAATGTAATTATCTCCTGTAATCAAAGAGAAAGATAATGAAAAAAAAATTTCCCAAAATATTAACAATAAATGCACAGAAATATTAGTGGAAAGTTAACTAAGTTTTCTCATTTTGTAGCTTTAAATATTTACAATATAAAACAAAAATAATTACCTTTATTCCCCAAAATAGCAAAAATAAAACAAAAATGAAAACAACAGTATTAGAAAAGATAAAGAGAAATGAGAATTTTTAATCTGTTTGGGAAATTTATTAATTTTAGGATACTTTAGAATATATGTTTATAATTTAATATACATATACTTTTGATTAGTAGTTTTGCTTTTAAAAATGATACTGCCAAACTTTAGTATTTATGCCTAAACATATTTATACAAAGGTGTTTATATTGTGTATTAGAGCAAAATAATGAAAACAATTTAGATGCTTATCAGTTAGTACATGTTTTTAAACTATTTTTCCAGTTTTATTGAGATTTAATTAAAATATGATATTGTGTAAGTTTAAAGTGTACAACAATGTGTTGATTAAACTGTTGCAAAATGACTACTATCATAGTATTACCTATCACCTCCTCTTGTCACAGAGTTACCATTTGTGTGTGTTTGTGTGTGTTGGGAACATTTAAGATCTACTCTCTTAGCAAGTAAATGTTTAATTATGGGATATCCAACATTACAATGTATGGTGCACTGTGCCTAGTCAATAAGAATCAGTGATTATTATTAATCAGTAAAATGTTCCAATTTAGTCTAACATAAGATATCAAATTTTTTTGTTTGCTATTTATAAACATGAGGTTATATGAAAGTTCAAAATCTTACTTTCTCTATTGAAACAATTCCTGAATAGATTTATACATTAAATGTGAACACAAAATTCTACAAGGCTTTTTTTGTAAAAATTGGCAAGCTGATTCTGAAATCTGTATAGAAATGAAAATTACTGAAATAGCCCAACAACTTTGAAAAGGGATCAAGGTTAGAAGTATTTACATTACCCAATTTTAGCACTTATTATAAAACGATAATATTGAAGCACAGTGACAGACAAATAAATGGAAGTGATTCTAAAAATAGATTTACATGGAGACAGTCATTTGATTTTTGACAAAAGTTCAAAAGCAATTGAATGGATAAAGGATCATCTTCAAAGATGATACTAAAACAATTGCATAGTCATATACTCCCAAAAAAGAAATCTTCAATCTATACTTCATATTATATAAGCATTAAATGTCAGGCTATCCCTCAATAAATTGAAACCATTTATTATGTAAAAGCCCTAATGTGGAATCTTTATTATTATTTTGTTACTGAGGTGTTCCAATTGATACACTGGGAAAAGAGAGAAGCAAAATTCTCCACAATTTTATTTTCCTTTTATTATTATTATTACTGAAGCCTGAGAGAAGAATAGTTTCAGAAATTGAGAGCAGGGCCCTGATCACTGCAGAACTGGCAGGGAGAAAATAAATAATTTCAATTGCATTCAGTTCAGTTCAGTTCAGTTCAGTCACTCAGTCATGTCCAACTCTTTGCGACTCCATGAACTGCAGCACGCCAGGCCTCCCTGTCTATCATCAACTCCCGGAGTTCACCCAAACTCTTGTCCATCAAGTCAGTGATGCCATCCAGCCATCTCATCCTTTCTTGACACATTTTCCTCCTGCCCCCAATCCCTCCCAGCATCAGAGTCTCTTCCAATGAGTCAACTCTTCTCATGAGGTGGCCAAAGCATTGGAGTTTTAGCAACAGTCCTTCTAAAGAACACCCAGGATTGATCTCTTTTAGAATGGATTGGTTGGATTTCCTTGCAGTCCAAGGGACTCTCAAGAGTCTTCTCCAACACCATAGTTCAAAAGCATCAATTCTTCGACTCTCAGCTTTCTTCACTGTCCAACTTTCACATCCATACATGACCACTGGAAAAACCATAGCCTTGACTAGATGGACCTTTGTTGGCAAAGTAATGTCTCTGCTTTTCAATATGCTATCTAGATTAGTCATAAAACTTTTCTTCCAAGAAGGAAGCGTCTTTTAATTTCATGGCTGCAGTCACCATCTGCAGTGATTTTGGAGCCCAAAAAAATAAAGTCTGACACTGTTTCCACTGTTTCTCCATCTATTTCCCACGAAGTGATGGGACCGGATGCCATGATCTTCATTTTCTGAATGTTGCGCTTTAAGCCAACTTGTTCACTCTCTTCTTTCACTTTCATCAAGAGACTCTTTAGTTCCTGTTCACTTTCTGCCATAAGGGTGGTGTCATCTGCATCTCTGAGATTATTGATATTTCTCCCGACAATCTTGATTCCAGCTTGTGCTTCTTCCACCCCAGCGTTTCTCATGATGTCCTCTGCATATAAGAAATAAGCAGGGTGACAATATACAGCCTTGACGTACTCCTTTTCCTATTTGAAACCAGACTGTTGCATTAGCCATACCTTTGAACTTGTAAAAGTGATTGTTTGAACATCAAACACTGTTCTCAGTTATAACTAAGACACAGTATGGAACATAGCTGACTGTTTACATGGCCACATAGTAGGAACTCTTCTGTCATAAGAACCTAGTTATAAAAACTGACAGAAACTTTTTTTTTAACTGCAGAAGATGGAGCTAATTTAGAAATGACAGTCAAGTTCCAAAATAAAAGTACACTCTTGTTGAAGAATGCGAGTCAGCAGTTTGAACTTAAAATTTACAAGAGGTGGCAACTGAAAGCAACTGTGTGAGATGACAAGATGTGTAAACAGGTGTGAACTGTGTCACAAGTCTCCATACTTCTTTGGCAAAAGCATGTTTCTGTGAGACCATGCAGTTTTACCACCGGGACTGAAAGAGGTTACAGGTGTCAGTTAAAGAAAAAGACAGACTTTGACACTTCTGAAAATAATTCCAAGGAAGTATACTGCACAGATTTTCTCCTCTCATTCCCCATTGCTTTTTGCCTCTGAAAGTGAAATAAAATTATACATTATGAAGATATTTATGTAACGTAGCTAAAGATGCTTATGTAACGTAGCTAAAGATGCTTATGTAATGTAGCTAAAGATGCTTGGATCTGTAGCCCAGATTTAAAATATTTAGTTATTGGTTTATTTTCTATTTACTGAGTGTTAGGAAGAACTAATATTTGTATGTTTACACTTTGAAATAGAAAAGACTCTTTCTTGGACCTCCATAATGTGTAGGCTTCAAAAGTCTAGGAAAGCTAACATTTTTTGATTCCCTATATACATTAAAAACTCAGAAAGTACCTCTATTTTATTCACATTTTACCACTTCGTCTACACTCCTTTTTCACATTAGCAACATTTCAGCAATATTGTCATTCTATTGAAGAACAGTTCATAAAACATAAATATAAACATAATAAACACAAATAATTATATTTCCTGAAGTTTAAAACATTCAAACATAAAATAATATGTATTTCAAAACCAATTTATTTGAAACACTTTTTCAAAGATAAAAATTTCAGCCATATAATAAACATCCTTTGAGGTTAAAATAATGCTCTATTGCAAATTTTCACCGTTCCTGGCCACTGTTTTCTACCAGTCAGAAAGTCACTTAATGTTTTCTTAAAATTCTTTGGTACCTGGCTTTATGGTCTTTCCCATTACCTCAATTCTTACCATCACCCTTGACAATAATTAAGGGTTTTACTCTTAACCTATCTTTATCTATCTTACCTTTAAAATTGGAAATTTGAACATCACAGTTGGTGATGAAAATCTTTCATTTTTCTCCTTGCTTCATGTGTTGCTCCTAGCCCAGTGTATCTTTGGCATTAGCAAGAATTTCTTTACCTGACTTCTCTCTCTCTCTTTTTCTTTTTTTTTTTACTTTATCCTTTTTGTGACTTCTTTCTGGCTTTCATTTGGTCTTTATTAATCCTGGATGCTTTGATCACTCCCTTACATATTCCTGAAGTCCTTTTTCATTGTTTCTCAATCACTATTAGTCCGCAGAAATTTTGTTTGGAATTCTTTCTCCTGCATTCTTTCCTCCCGTATTTGACATCCTGATACAGCCAGCACAAAATAAACACATAATCTTGAATACCACCATTAGAAGAAAGTCATTGTTTCCTAGCTTTAAATCCATCATTTCTGAGCCTTAAAATCTTTCAAGGATTTATTTCATGTTCTCCCACTCAACTACCTCTCTTATTCTTCACAGAACAGTTGTATACCTTCCCCTCTCTCCTCAAATTCCTTATCCCATCGAATTGTGCTCGATCTCAGTATAAAATCTCTACGATTTCCTAGTACTCAATGTGTTGAACAATCTACTAAGCCCTCTACAAATATCACCTCTTTTCATCCTCTCAGTAGTCTGCTGAAGAGGCTTTATTACTATCACTGTACTGAGAGTAAACTGAAGATGAGAATGATAGAGTAATGTCAAGCTTCTATAATGAATGATAGTTGAAGCTTGAATTTGAACTTGCAACCTCATGATCTTAAATGCCTCCTTCAGCAGAAAAAAAAAAAAAAAACCTGCCCTGTTTCATGCTGAGAATTGAGAATCCACTAGATGAGAATTGTCTTCTGCATTTCCATTTTAAATGCATTTGGTGGTTTATATTTTCTACTTTCTCACTTTGATATTGTCAAACTCTTCTACTTCTTGAGTTAATGAGAACCTAACATTACCCTCTTCTGCCCATATAAAAGATTCTTCTCTTTTGTATAATCCACTTTCTCATCTATGGCTTCAGTGATAGGAGTCATTTTTTTTCTTTTTAATTCCATAACATCTATTGTCAATGTTGAGTTTTGCTTTTACACATACATGTACAAGTTCATATACACCCAAAGATCTACTGAATCTGCCTTAAATAATATAATGCTTGTGTCTAACTACCCAGTTAATCAGTAAATTCACACCCTTTTATTTATCGTTCACACTGCAATTTCAACTTTTGAAAATACTGTCAAGACAGTGTATTTGAGCTATACTGAAGCACCAGGATTCTTTGAGGCTCTCTCTTAATCTTCATATTCACATCATCCAAGCCAAGATTGTCCTATGGAGCTTTCTGTATTGATAGTTATGTTCTATGTCTGTGTTTTTTAAATATGTTAAGTATTAACTGCATATAGATATTGAGCCCTTGGAATGTCGTTAATGTGTCTGAGGCACTGAATTTTTAATTTGTTTGATTTTAATTAATTTAAGATTAAACAGCCACACATCACTAGTAGTTACATATTGGACAGTACACAGCTCAGCTTCTAAGCATCAGACTTCTTAGGGCTGGAAATCATTGGAACTTGAGTTGCTATAATTTGATTCAACTGAACTATATTTAAAAATACATTTATCAATCCTCCTTTGAATATTCAGCATTGTGCTTGCAGCTGCAAAACAAAGATGAAAGCATGGAAAAATTTAACTCTACCTTTAAGGAACTGGGACGATAGTTTGTGGCCAAATCCAGTCTGTCACCTCATCATGCAAATAAAATATTGCTGGAAAATACACACACCATTCCTTACTTATAGTTTGTGGATGCTTTTGTGCTACAATAGCAGATTTAAATAGCTGCAACTTAGACTGTATGGCCATGAAAACCAAAAATATTTGCCCTCTGATGTTACAGAGGATGTTTGTAAGGCATGATCTAATGGGTCGCAGATATGAAAACAAATATGTAAAATAAGGTGAAATAACTTTAACAATAGAAATGGGCATAAAGTGCAGAGGCATTAAGGCCGTGCATGATTGATTCTGGCTGAGTGGTTCAGGAAAGGAATTAGGGAGAAATGATGGCAGAGTTAATTTTGATTGATGAATAAATTTTTCAGAACAGAGGGCAAAGGCAGTGTTTGATGTAACTCTTTATATTTAGTAAATGGAGAATAAAATAATTCTACCATTGCATGGATATATATATAGATGTATGCATATATATATGTCTAAATATTCATTTTTCCTCACTACTGTTATTTAACTTTATGTTGACTTTTTATAATTTGAAAATTTTGCACACAAAATATTCCTGGGGGAAAGCAGGAAGTAAATAAGCAGGTCCAGATAGTCTGCTGGATTTCATTTAACATGTAGTAGTGCCACATCTACCCAGAACTTAAGTTGACCTTTTTAAAAAATTCTATATTGGAAAGTGCATAATTCTCTTAAGACTTGTATATTTACAGTGACTATCAGTAATTGAAAAAGCAAAATATTTTATGTTCATCTATATATTTACTTGAGTTAAAATTGAGTGTTAATTTTTAACACTTAATATTCAAAATGGAAGCGCTTTTGAATAGCACACTGTAACTGTTCTTTTATGGCATGTGAAGTGCATGAATGTAGGTACTCCATGGAAAATATATATTGTATATTATTCCCTAATATTTGGAGAGGACTCATGGGGAGATATCACATTTTTAAGTGGGCAGAAGAAAGGGTATTCTAACTTCTAGAACTGGGACTACACAGAATTTTCTAGCCTGAAACAAATATATTGAGCTTAATTTGAAGCTTGAAGGAATCCAACATCAACATTGGAATAGATATTTAAATATCACCACAGGTTAGATTCCATGCAACTTCTTTTAAAGAAAATTAAATTTCTCATAATCAGAATCATTACCTTATATTTTTGTGATCCCATACCAGGGCTTCACTTTTCTCTGCAGCAGTTATCTTTTATTTCAACCTTCAGGTGTAGCCTGAGGTTTGGGTAAAACAATGAAGATGATTGCATTCCCTTTTCCATGGCCATTGGCTCAGGTAATTTCAATTCAGTCTTATCTGTATGTGACATTACCTGAAGGTAGATACCCCTGAAGGGTGGTTCAGTCAATGAAAACTTCAGAATGGTTTTTAATGGTTGTGACTGAAAGCAATTTCTCTTCTTATCAAATGCACGAAGAATCATAACAACATTTGGTGCATGTGAGAGAAGAGAGCTATCATCAAAAAAATCTACAAACAATGAATGCTGGAGAGGGTGTGGACAGAAGGAAACCCTCCTATACTGTTGGTGGTAATGTAAATTGATGCAGCCACTATGGAGAACAGTATGGAGGTTCCTTAAAAATCTAAAAATAGAGCTACCATCTGACCCAGGAATTCTACTCCTAGGCATATATGCAGAGAAAACCAGAATTAGAAAGGATGTATGCACCCAGTTTTCATTACAGCACTATTTACAACAGCAACCTAACGTCCATTGACAGAGGAATAGATAAAGATGTGGCTCACATATACATACAATGGAATATTACAAAATAGTTCCATCTGCAGACATGTGGATGAAACTAGAGATTGTCATATGGAGTGAATTCCATATCACTTATGTGTGAAATTATAAAAATGGTACAGATGAACTTATTTGGAAAGCAGAAATAGAATCACAGATGTGGAGAACAAACTTATGGTTGCTTAAGGTGGGAAAAAGATTTGAGATTAATTGAGAGACTGAGATTAACATATATACACTACTATGTATAAAATAGATAATTAATGAGAACCTACTTCATAGTACAGGGAATTCTACTCAATGCTCTGTAGTGCCCTAAATTGGAAGGAAATCCAAAAAAGATTGGACATAATGTATACATGTAACTGATTCACTTTGCTGCATAGCAGAAACTAACACAACACTGTAAAGCAATAATAATCCAAAAAGAATTAATAAAGGAATAACAAGAATATAGCTAACATTTATTTTTAATTTTTTATCCTATATATATAACATCAGTGTGTCATTAAAGAAATGCAACACAATTGGCAACTTTAATACTTTCTCTGTATAACAGTCAGACATTAAAGAAAAGGCAGTTATCAGCATTCTTGAAACTGATAAAAGCAAATATTTTATTTATTGCTATCAAGAGGGCAATTGTGAGAGAAAACTTATGTGCATATCATGAATGACTCTTACCTGTACTGTGAACTTAGCTATATTTTTAATAATTCCATTTAGAATAATTACCTCTGTATTTGCATGTGATATTATAAGCACTTTCAAAATGATTTTTGTGGATTGATGACTACACAAAGCTGACTGTGCAAAAGCTGTTGATCTAAATATTTTTTTAAAGTTATAAATGTGTTTTGTTCTTGAGTTTTGGGCTTCCCAGGTGCCTAGGTGGTAAACAAGCAGCCTGCCAATGCAGGAGATTCAGGAGACACAGGTTAGACGTCTGGGTTGGGAAAGTTCCCTAGAGGAAGAAATGACAAAGGTCTCTAGTATTCTTCCCTGAAAAATCTCATAGGACGAGCCTGGTGGGCTGAAGTCCACTGAACTGCAAAGTCAGACATGATTTAACTACTGAAATCTCATGCATACATTCTTGAATTCCACAACACATTGGCATGTTCTCATAAGTACTGCAGTAAAGGAAACTATTCAACCTCTTTGCAACATTCAGTTAAGTTCAGTCACTCAGTCATGTCCAACTTTGTGACCCCATGGACTGCAGCACACCAGACTTCCCTGTCCATCACCAACTCCCAGGAACCTATTCAAACTCTTGTCTGTCACATTGGTGATGCCGTCCAAACATCTCATCTTTTGTCGTCCCCTTCTCCTGCCTTCAATCTTTCTCAGCATCAGGATCTTTACAAATGGTCAGTTCTTCACATTAGGTGGCCAAAGTATTGGAGTTTCAGCTTCAACATCAGTCCTTCCAATGAACACTTAGGACTGATCTCCTTTAGAATGGACTGGTTGGATCTCCTTGCAGTCCAAGGGAATCTCAAGAGTTTTCTCCAACACCGCAGTTCAAAAGCATCAATTCGTCAGTGATCAGCTTTCTTTATAGCCCAACTCTCACATCCATTTATGACTACTGGAAAAAACATAAATTTGACTAGACAGATCTTTATTGCCAAAGTATTGTCTCTGCTTTTTAATATGCTGTCTAGGTTGGTCACAGCTTTTCTTCGAAGGAGCAAATGTCTTTTAATTTCATAGCTGCAGTCACCATTTGTAGTGATTTTGGAGCCTGCCCCTCACACACACCAAAAAGAAAAAAGTCTGTCACTGTTTCCATTGTTTCCCCACCTATTTGCAATGAAGTGATGGGACTGGATGCCATGACCTTGAATGTTGAGTTTTAAGCCAACATTTTCAATCTCCTCCTTCAATTTCATCAAGAGGCCCTTTAGTTCTTCTTCAATTTCTCCCATAAGGGTGGTGTCATCTGCATATCTGAGGTTATTGATATTTTTCCCTGCAATCTTGATTCCAGCTTGTATTTCACCCAACCCACATTTCTCATGATGTACTCTGCATATAAGTTAAATAAGCAGGGTGACAATATACAGCCTTGACATACTCTTTTCCCGATTTGGAACCTGTCTGTTGTTCCATGTCCAGTCTATCTGTTGCTTCTTGACCTGCATACAGATTTCTTAGAAGACAGGTCAGGTGTTCTGGTATTCCTATCTCTTTAAGAATTTTCCACAGTTTGTTGTGATCCATGCAGTCAAAGGCTTTGGCATAGTTAATAAAGCAAAAGTAGATATTTTTCTGGAACTCTCTTGCTTTTTCCATGATCCAATAGATGTTAGCAATTTGATCTCTGGTTCCTCAGCCTTTCCTAAATCCAGTTTGAACATCTGGAAGTTCAAGGTTCATGTACTGTTGAAGCCTGACTTGGAGAATCTTGAGCATTACCTTTTTAGCATGTAGATGAATGCAATTGTGTGGTAGTTGGAACATTCGTTGGCATTGCCTTTCTTTGGGATTAGAAATAAAACTGATGTTTTCCAGTCCTGTGGCCACTGCTGAGTTTTCCAAATTTGCTGGCATATTGAGTGCAGCACTTTCACAGCATCATCTTTTAAGATTTCAAATAGCTCAACTGGAATTCCACCACCTCCACTAGCTTTGTTCATAGTGATGCTTCCTAGGCCCACTTAACTTCACACTCCAGGATGTCTGGCTCTAGGTGATTGATCACACCATCATGATTATCTGGGTCATGAAGATCTTTTTTGTACAGTTCTTCTGTGTATTCTTGTCACATCTTCTTAATATATTTTGCTTTTGATTGGGCCAAACCATTTCTGTCCTTTACTGGGCCCATCTTTGCCTGAAATGTTCCCTTGATATCTCTAATTTTCCTGAAGAGATCTCTAGTCTTTCCAGTTCTATTGTTTTTCTCTATTTCTTTGCATTGATCACTAAGGAAGGCTTTCTTATCTTTCCTTGCTATTCTTTGGAACTCTGCATTCAAATGGGTATATCTTTCCTTTTCTCCCTTGCCATTAGCTTCTTTTCTTTTCTCAGCTATTTGTAAGGCCTCCTTATACAACCATTTTGCCTTTTTGCATTTAGTTTTCCTGGGGATGGTCTTGATCACTTCCTCTTATACCATGTCAGGAGCCTCTTCAGTCATTCTATCAGATCTAATCCCTTTAATCTATTTGTCACTTCCACTGTATAATTGCAAGGGATTTGATTTAGGTCATACCTGAATGGTCTAGTGGTTTTCCCTACTTTTTCAATTCTGAATTTGGCAATAAGGAGTTCATGAGCCACATTCAGCTCCTGGTCTTGTTTTTAATGACTGTATAGAGCTTCTCCATCTTAGGCTGCAAAGAGCATAATCAATCTGATTTCAATGTTTACCATCTGGTGATGTCTATGTGTAGAGTTTTCTCTTGTGTTGTTGGAAGAGCGTGTTTGCTATGACCAGCATGTTCTCTTGGCAAAACTCTGTTAGCCTTTGACCTGCTTCGTTTTGTATTCCAAGGCCAAGTTTCCCTGTTACTTCAGATAGCTGTTGACTTCTACTTTTCCATTTTAGTCCCCCATAATGAAAAGGACATCTTTTTTTGGGTGTTAGTTCTAAAAGATCTTGTATGTCTTCATAGGACCATTCAACTTCAGCTTCTTCAGCATTACTTGTTGGGGCATAGACTTGAATTACTGTGATACTGAATGGTTTCCCTTGGAAACAAACAGAGATCATTGTATTGTTTTTGAGATTGCCTCCAAGTACTGCCTTTGGACTCTTGTCGACTCTGATGGCTACTCCGTTTCTTCTAAGGGATTCTTGTTCACAGTAGTAGATACAATGGTCATCTGAGTTTTGTCCCCTAAATAATACTATATAACTTGAAACAATTATTTCAAAAAATAGAATTTGGAACACACTTTCCTCATGTTTGTTTGGTTGTTTCAGCCACTTCATTTTGGATAAAAAATGTTTTCAATCCCTTGGTTGATTTTTCTTTTGATGCCCATTACCACAATTAGTTTCACCATAAATACACATTTTCTTAATCTTAGACTCAATGTTAGGTTTGCTTTCCTCAGCTTAATATATACACTACTGCTTTAAACAAAGGTTTCTCTCTTTTTTTTTTTTTTTTTTTTTAGGTAAAAACGCCCTCTGAGTTCCTAGACAGGTATCAAATATTTTCAAAAACTGAGAGTACACTTGATCAATCCTTTTGATTTTCATTAAAATTTGCATATGGGTTTTGCTTAAGTAGATTTTCCCAATATATTATAGCTTGTACTATAATGTTTATAAAGGGTGGGTATTTAAATATATATAAATAAATAAATAATATATATATAAATAAATAATATATAAATAAATAAATAAATAATATATATATATATATTTAAAATATTCCAGAGTCTCTCTTCCCTGATGGCTCAGATGATAAAGAATCTGCCTGCTATATGGGAGGTCAGGGAGATCCTCTGGAGAAAAGAATAGCTACTGACTCCAATTTTCAGACAAATGAGCCTGGCAGGCTACAGTCCATGGAGTTGCAGAGTCAAACATTACTGAGCAATGAACAGAGTTTTTCCAACCAATATTACCAATGGAAATTTCTTATATAATGTTTCTCGTTCACCTGAATTCCATCCAATTCATGCTAGTCCAAAATAAATACTGAGGTAAGAAGGAGTATTTCTGTGTAGGTCAGATTGGATAAATTTAAATAATTTGAGAATGTAATGCTGATTGTCAGAGTCTGATTGCACCAAAGTCTCGACATTCTAAAGCGTGGTTTCTTCACTAAGATGGTATCAGTGTAATGAATATCATATTATGGTCTTCATTCTGCAGCTACACATGATAAAACATTTTCATTCATAAAATGTCATGGACATTTAGAAAGAAGACTGTTAAATTCCATGACATGAAATCTTTCTGGAAAACAAGACTCAAGAGCTGCCTAGATCCTCACTGCAGAGTGAAATGGTCTGCATTTTGGGAAGAAAAACAAAACAACAAATACTATCTGACATGCTATAATATAAATACATATTAGTAAATAACTAACAACATATGCTGTAGTTCTATTCAATAATCCCAGTTTAATAAAAATTATATATACATGTTGGAGATGCAGGAGACACAGATTCTTTCCGTGGGTCTGGAAGATGCCCTAGAGGAGGAAATTGCAACCTGTTCCAGTATTCTTGCCTGGAAAATTGTAAGGACAGATGATCTTTGTTGACTACAGTCCATGGGGTGGCATATTTGTATGTACACATACAAGTATGCGTGTTTTCTCAGTCACTCAGTTGTGTCTAAGTCTTTGCCACGCCATGGACTGTATAAATATATATATTTCTTACTAACACTCTTCTTTAGTCATTGCCCTTGAATTCCACTTTACAGAATACAAAAATTTGTGTAGTGGCAAACACTGCAGAAGTAGATGATCAAAGAAAAGTGTTAACTTCTGGCCCTTCAGCTCTTGTGAGGATTAAGAAAAATGTTAATACATCAATGTTGGGCATAATGCTAAGCTCATTTTCCTCTTTTTCTTTCCTTCTTTGCTATTGGTTCATCCATTTAAGCCTAGAGTTCTTTTTATATTGGCAACAATGGTTTATACAAAACTCTAGGAAACTTGCAAACTCATGTCCATCCCATTCCTTCTTCAGTTATTCTGCTGCACAGTAAAATATAGTGTTCAGTCTATTTTCCATATAACAAAAAACATAGATTTGATTTGAGATATTTTATTGACTGTATCAGAAAAAAATGGTTAATAATATTATATAGAAATCACTTATATCTACAGTGATATTCTAAAAGTTTAAAATATCTAAAATATATTTTTAATTTTTAAAAATATTTTAAAAATAAGCCTATCATTATGCTTTATGTTATGAATACATTCTATATACATCTTTTTCTCTCTCATTATCTTCACTTAGATTCTGTGATACATTCTTTAATCAAGATGAAAGGCTGTGTGTTCAGTCATGTCCAACTTTTTGTGACCACATGAACTATAGCCAGCCAGGCTCCTCTGACCATGGAATTTTCCAGGTGGGAATACTGGAGTTGGTTGCCATTTCCTTCTCCAGGAACTGTTCCTTCTCCAGGAAATGTTTGAACCCATGTCTCTTGCATCTTCCTGCGTTGGAAGGAAGATTCTTTACCAGTTGAGTCACCAGGGAAGACGAATCAAGATAGAGCTTTCCTCAACCTGACCATTTGGTGTTTACTCACATTTTAATGTTCATCACATTTTCCAATCATGAAGTGTTAGATTTTCGAAAATATATTTTATGATATCAGTTACCAACTTAATGGATCATAAATATTTCATATACTACATGGAGAGAACACTGATTGATATAAAGCTGGTATGTGACTACTGAAATTCTACAATAGATTTTTTTTTTAAATCACATTAACTGAGCTGAAAATAAAAATATACACAAATTTAAGTAAATGAAAGAGCACATTATATGGTACACCTGTTATTAGTTACAAATGTAATAGTAGTTACAGATTTATATTATGGCAATTATATAATATTAGCAAAAAGGAGGGATTTTTTTTTTTAATTTAGACTTCAGTTTAGAGCATTTGGAGAGGAAATCTGGAACAGTTATATAACTGAAGTCTGTCCAAAATTTCTTGACTTCTGTTCAAGACTTTTAATGAATAATTGAATATTTCTACAATTTTATCTCCTAGGAACTAGTGATTTTTTTTTCAATTTCATTGCCAGAGTGACACCCAATCTTTGGTGAAAAATTTTAGTCTTAATTTGTCGTTTACTAAACTACTGAATTGGAAAAGGTCAGCTTTCATTCCAATCCCAAAGAAAGGCAATACCAAAGAATGCTCAAACTACCGCACAATTGCACTCAACTCACATGCTAGTAAAGTAATGCTCAAAATTCTCCAAGGCAGGCTTCAGCAATACGTGAACCATGAACTTACAGATGTTCAAGCTGGTTTTAGAAAAGGCAGAGGAACCAGAGATCAAACTGTCAACATCTGCTGGATCATCAAAAAAGCAAAAGAGTTCCAGAAAAACATCTTTTTCTGCTTTATTGACTATGACAAAACCTTTGATTGTGTGGATCACAATAAACTGTAGAAAATTCTGAAAGAGATGGGAATACCAGACCACCTGACCTGCCTCTTGAGAAACCTATATGCAGGTCAGTTCGGGAAGCAACAGCTAGAACCGGACATGGAACAACAGACTGGTTCCAAATAGGAAAAGGAGTACGTCAAGGCTGTATATTGTCATCCTGCTTATTTAACTTCTATGCAGAGTACATCATGAGAAACGCTGGGCTGAAAGAAGCACAAGATGGAATCAAGATTGCCAGGAGCAATATCAATAACCTCAGATATGCAGATGACACCACTCTTATGGCAGAAAGTGAAGAGGAACTAAAAAGCCTCTTGATGAAAGTGAAAGAGGAGAGTGAACAAGTTGGCTTAAAGCTCAACATTCAGAAAACGAAGATCATGGCATCCGGTCCCATCATTTCATGGGAAATAGATGGGGAAACAGTGGAAACAGTGTCAAACTTTATTTTTTGGGGCTCCAAAACCACTGCAGATGGTGACTGAAGCCATGACATTAAAAGACACTCCTTGGAAGAAAATTTATAACCAATCTAGATAGCATATTGAAAAGCAGAGACATTACTTTGCCAACAAAGGTCCATCTAGTCAAAGCCATGGTTTTTCCAGTGGTCATGTATGGATGTGAGAGTTGGACTGTGAAGAAAGCTGAGTGCCAAAGAATTGATGCTTTTGAACTGTGGTGTTGGAGAAGACTTTTGAGAGTCTCTTGGACTGCAAGGAGATCCAACCAGTCCATTCTAAAGGAGATCAGCCCTGGGTGTTCCTTGGAAGGAACGATGCTAAAGGTGAAACTCCAATACTTTGGCCACCTCGTGCAAAGAGTTGACTCATTGGAAAAGATTCTGGTGCTGGGAGGGATGGGGGCAGGAGGAGAAGGGGATGACAGAGGATGAACTGGCTGGATGGCATCACCGAGTTTGAGTGAACTCCAGTAGATGGTGCTGGACAGGGAGGCCTGGTGTGGGGTCGCAAAGAGACACAACTGAGTGACTGAACTGAACTGAAACTACTGAACTTGTATTTGGTGGTGATTTAGTCGCTAAGTGGTATCTGACTCTTGTGACCCCCTGGACAGTAGCCTGCCAGTCTCCTCTCTCCATGGGATTCTCCAGGCAAGAATACTGAAGTGGGTTGCCATTTCCTTCTCCAAAACTTACATTTAGTAGACTGGTTGGAAAATTGGTAGTATTAATTGATGGTTGAAGCTTAATCCATTATCTAAAGAATACTTGACTCTGTCCAAATAGGATATTAGAAGCGCATTCACTTGAATATATCTAAAATGAACTTTTTGTTTTACTGACTAAGCAACAGAAACTAAGAAAAAATTTAGTAAATAAATAGTAGTGGAAATTATCCTTTTCTTTATTTTCAATTTAATGTCTTTCTTGTGTAGTTATTTAGTGTTAACAGTTTATATTTTTGAAGTTTCAAATTTTTGAACAGCATTTTTTATCATCATGAATGGCTCTTCTAAGAAGTCAAAGTTATATAAGCCTTATAGCAAAGCAACAATACAGTGAACATTTCTGATGTGCCTTAGAAATGATGACTCATTTCTACTTAGAAATCTCAAATTTTCATATTTGTCAGTGATGCTACATTAACAATATTTGAGTGCTTATAGACATTATGTTTTGCTTCCCTAGTGGCTCAGATGGTAAAGAGTCTGCCTACAATGCAGGAGACCTGGGTTCAGTCCCTGGGTCAGGAAGATCTCTTAGAGAAGGGAATGACAACTGACTCCAATATTCCCTCTTAGGAAATCCAATAGACAGAGAAGCCTGGTGGGTTATAGTCCATGAGGTCACAAAGAGTCAGACACAACTAAGTGACTAAAACACACAAATACAGCTACTAATTTAGAGCAGAAAACATAAATATTTGTAAAAAGCAATGCTATTGAAGTACAACTATTTTCCAATTATCTTTTCTTATAATTTTCTTATGAGATTGTGTATTTTTTATTTTTAATTGCACAACAGAAATAGCCAGAAATCTTGATAAATTTTAACCTAGTATGAGTTAAGATTCACATTCTAACTATGTGAAAGAATTGTGATAGAATTTCTATGTTTATTTGAAAAGTATAGATAGAACTCTGCTTCTTAAAATTTCTAGGTAAATAACACATCTTGGAGATGAGATGTGGAACCAAACTACAATTACATATGTGTATGTGTATATATATACATACATACTTATATACATGAAAATAACAGTCAGACTCCTTTAATTTATTTGATCTGGGCAATATTTATGAAATCTAATTTCATTATTAACAAAACTAAACTAAATACTCTCATCAAAAGGAATTATTATGGATATTGGGATACTTTTTACATAAATAAATTTTATACACTTAGAAAATAAACTTGTTTAATGTTGACCAATATTAGGCAATATGACTCTTGTAAGGGATATACCCCATGCTTTAGCATGTGAGCCATTCTCTCTGTTTCTAATTAGTAATGGTCAACAATTTATTCCCCCTGTGATATGCATCACTGAGCCATGAAGTAACAAAATATATTCAATGATCCTTGTATGGTTGGCTACTAGCTATAGTACTATCCTGCTGAATAATGAATGATTATTCAGAATTTTTATAAGGCTTACTAATGTACCCTAAAGTTTACTGTAACTTCTATCATAACTTAAAAAAAAAGATCTATATTTTAACAAGCAAAATATTGATATTTTAAAATCATGCCTACTTATCTTTGTGTCTCCAAAATCACCACAGAGCTTGGCACATAATAGATGACAAACTTATTTTAACTTAATTGTTAAACTAGATAATGTCAGAAATTCTTTATTTAAAAATGTATAAAAATAATAAGGAAAAACAAGTCTGTGCTTTAAAAAAATCTTGATATTTTTATATATTATTGATCCATGCTAAAGGGCAATATTAAATGAGAAAATTTACATTATAGGATAAGTTATAAATTCCTTCTCATTTTCATATCTAAGATGAATTTCTGTTAAACTGAATTTCAAGTTGCAATATGTTGTGATGTATAGTAGGGGACAAAGATCTCATGGGTTTTATATAGTATCTTAATAGATTTTGTGACAATTATCATTAGTGGTCACATGTCAAAAATTTCCAAAATTTGTCCTCTATGGTATTTTCAGAATGTTGTAAAAATATTGTAACTTTAAAATCCTTTACATAGAAAATTTAATAGTAAGTTCTATATCAATAATTTTAAAATATGGGGAATAGGAGAATGGACCATAAAAATCTTAAAATTTTGAACATAATACCCAGCATGCATCATTTTTTTAATCCTTGTATACACTTATCTTCCATGGATGAGGGCATGGCAACCCACTCCAGTATTCTTGCCTGGAGAATACCCATAGACAGAGGAGCCAGGTGGACTACAGTCCATTGGGTCGCAAAGAGTTGGACATGACCAACCTACTAAACACAGCACACTTCTCTTATTGTGAAATAAAATCTGTAACTTGTTTAGCAGAAGCAAAAGTAATCCAACATCAATTGATAAAATATTGTAAATAAATTAAAGGCAACTTGACATTCCAGCTGGCTAAAACTTTAAGAGCAACATATTACGAAACTGGTACATGGCCAAAAGCCTAGGACTTAATAGTTCTATATCATTTTTGTGTTTGTTTTTGTGAACATTGCCTGAACTTCTGTAGTTGTTCCTATATCACATTTGAAATATGACTCCATTCCTGACTCAGATGAAGCAAAAGATTCAAAGTTATGCAATGAATCATGCAGTAAATGCAAAAAAGTTTCTCTGAGATTTAACAAAGTTACTCTATTTTATTTATTTATATGAATAAAAAAAGACTCAGTGTATCTCACTGGATTGTCCCAAATATTAATACAATGGAGAAGTTTTTGGAATTTTTGAGGCAAAAAAACACAAGGTTACTTTATTTTATTTTATTTTATTTACTAAGAACTGAAATCTACCCCAAAAGATTGTACTTTGAATCATCAACTATGGCAACAGTTTTACTTTAGTGCTATTAGAATCAACATGTAAATTATTAATATATAGATAGAGAGCTGAAGAATTGATGCTTTTGAACTGTGGTGTTGGAGGACTCTTGAGAGTCCCTTGGATTGCAAGGAGATCCAGCCAGTCAATCCTAAAGAAAATTGGTCCTGAATATTAATTGGAAGGGCTGACTGAAGCTGAAACTCCAATACTTTGGCCATCTGATGTGAAAAATTGACTCATTGGAAAAGACCCTGATGATGGGAAATATTGAAGGCAGGAGGAGGGGACGGCAGAGGAAGAGATGGTTGGACGACAGAGGAAGAGATGGTTGGACGACTTCACTGACTCAATGGACATGTGTTTGAGTAAGCTCTGGGAGTTGGTTATGGACAGGGAAGCCTGGCATGCTTTAGTCCCTGGGGTCACAAAGAGTCAGACACGACTGAGCGACTGAACTGACTGACTGACACAGCGGTTCATTTAGGATTTTTTTTTTTTTTCCGCTTATTACTTATATCAAACATATACAAGGTAAAGGAGAGAGAGAGAGAGGAAAAAAGAAACAATCATAGAATCTGTAAAATGGAGTAAGAGACACAAGGTATACATGTGTAAATTATTCAGAGACTATCCTAGAGTTATGCACGATCAAGGAAGCAATAGAGTAGTGTCTACTTCCAGCATAGCATGAATATAAATTATTGACATATAAGCAATGCTATGAAAAACTGAGTGATAAATTAAAGGCTGAATGTTGCTTATATCTGGTTGACTAGTTCATTCAGGTTAAGAAACTTAGCCTTTTTTTCTCTTTCTTTACAAAATTGACATTTCTAAAACATTGCAGCATCCTCATCAGATACATGCCAAACAGGCTGGCAGTCATATTTCGTTAGCTTATCTTTAATGAATGTCTCCGTATAGCAGTGTGATGAAGAGTATATACCTGGACTGGACCTCACCTTGGACTCTTCCATTTCCTGGCCTTATGCCCTTCTTTAGCAATTATTTGACTGCTGGAAGCCTCTGTTTCTATCCAAAATGGAGGACTTTTGGACATATTGTCCAAAACAAGCACAGTATGTATGTCCTTGACTTGAAACCTGTTTTAAACAATAACTTTTTTAGAAAAGGTGCTGTTCAGTTCAGTTCAGTCACTCAGCCGTGTCTGACTCTTTGAGACCCCATGAATCGCAGCACGTCAGGCCTCCCTGTCCATCACCATCTCCCGGAGTTCACTCAGACTCAAGTCTATCGAGTCCGTGCTGCCATCCAGCCATCTCATCCTCGGTCGTCCCTTTCTCCTCCTGCCCCCAATCCCTCCCAGCATCAGAGTCTTTTCCAATGAGTCAACTCTTCACATCAGGTGGCCAAAGTACTGGAGCTTCAGCTTTAGCATCATTCCTTCCAAAGAAATCCCAGGGTTGATCTCCTTCAGAATGGACTGGTTGGATCTCCTTGCAGTCCAAGGCACTCTCAAGAGTCTTCTCCAACACCACAGTTCAAAAGCATCAATTCTTCAGCGCTCAGCCTTCTTCACAGTCCAACTCACATCCATACATGACCACAGGACAAACCATAGCCTTGACTAGCCGGACCTTAGTTGGCAAAGTAATGTCTCTGCTTTTGAATATATTATCTAGGTTGGTCATAACTTTTCTTCCAAGGAGTAAGCGTCTTTTAATTTCATGGCTGCAGTCACCAGTACAAATAAGTGGTCAGTACATTGCTTTATCATGCTTATTACTGGTTGCTGTTTTTGTTTTTATTGCTTCTTTTTTTCCCCTAGCTGATACTATTTTTTAAAACATAAGCAAATGTCTTTCTGATTAGATCTTCTAGGCTAAAATACTATTACTGTGGGTCTTGCAATTTACTCTGCAACTGACAGTCTCTTTAATTGCTACAACACTTGTATACCAAGGGTATACCAATATGTAGCCTGGCTTCTTGTTGCCATAAATCCCATCCCATTCACATTCAAAAATTTATTTAAAATAATCATAGTTTATCCTACTCAAGAAAGAACAGTATTTACTTAATCTCCACATTTCCTCTACTATTTTGTGGCTTTGGACCACAACAAAGGTGAGTTAGCACTGAGTCAATGGAAACAAATCCTAATAGAAGAGTATTAGAAAATTCAAAATTAAGAATATTATTCTGCATAAGATCACTTAAAGTATTTTTAATTTATTAAACTTTACATTATTGTACCCATTAATTTTTTATATGAAGAGGGAATATCATTCATTTTTATTCTTTGCAACTCATTTCAAGAAAATTATTTTTTGCATTCTGTTAATGCATTGCCTTGACTGCTTGTCTCTTGTGGAACTGATGTGTATGTCTCTGTGTGTTGTGTGTGTACACAAGAGTGGATCTTTTATTATCAAAAGGCCAGCAGCACTATAAGATTGAATCTGTGACCTGAAGGTTAAATTCCACTTAGCAGTAATCACTAAACTGTGCTCCATTATAGTTGCATTAAAGAAAAATTGAGACAGCTGACATCTGGTACCTCCCCATCTAAAACCTTTTAAACAACTTGGGGACAAAAAAAGGCTTTTATTTAGGAAGTGAACAAAACTCTAGGTGTGTGTCACTTAAAGATCTGGAAATTTTCTGTAAGATGCACTGTTCAAAAATGGTCTGAATATACCTTTATTGGAATAAAATGTTAAACCACCTTTTTCTCACTTTTACAAATCTTTCCTTGATTTATATAAAGAATATAAAGAGTGCATGTGCAGAACAACCAAGTTTCACTCTATTTTGAAAATCCCTTCATAAAATTAACATATTTTGCTTTTGGCAACATCTCAAATCAAACTAACAAAATTATAGTATAGTATAATTATAAAGTATATTAATTTATTTACATAAATTTAGAGCTTTCCTGGTGGTTCAGTGGTAAAGAATCTGCCTGCAACACAAGAGTTACAGGAGACACAGGTTTGATCCCTGGGTTAGGAAGATCCTCTGGAGGAGGGCGTGGCAACCCATTTCAGTCTTACTGTCTGGAGAATTCCATGGACAGAGCAGCCTGGCAGGTTGTTGTCCATAGGGTCACAGAGAGCTGGACACGACTGAGGTGACTTAGCATGAACACACATATATGTAAATTATAAGCAGTGACTCTCTTGTTATATGTGTAAGTAAGTAAGTGTTAGTCGCCAAGTCATGCCTGACTCTTTGCAACCCCAAGTACTGCAGCCTACCAGGTTCCTCTGTCCATGAGATTTTGCAGGCAAGGATACTGGAGTGGGTTGCCATTTCCTTCTCCAGGAGATCTTTCCAACCCAGGGATTGAGCCCAGGTCTCCTGCACTGCAGGCCGATTCCTTACTGACTGAGCTACAAGCTAAGCCCCTATACATATGTCATATGTATAAATAGTTAAATAAGTTTTCCTGATATTTTATGTAGTTAATTTCAAAAGTGTTTTACTAAGAATATATTTATTAAGTAGATTTGCAAACACTAGGATTTTCATCAGCAAACAATAAAGAATCATTCATGAAAATTCACAATGTATTTCTTAGTTTAAGATAAAGAAGCATTTTATTAAAAATTAATTTAGTATGTCACCAGTAATAGTCTATGATATTATAAAGGTGTTTCTTTTTAGAAAATTTAACAAACATTTTGGAAATTTATAATGACAGAACTATAGTTCTGGTTATAAATTTCCTCCAGAACACACACCTAATTTTTCAGCTTTCAAGGGCTATTCTTCTATTTCCCCAAGGGAGTATAATGATATACATATACTTTCACTCTTGTTTTGTGAAATAACAGAATAGATGCCAAAACTACCTAATAAACAATAATGAAAAGCTCCTTCTTGCCCTTGATACAAAGACTTTACAGGCAAAAAATACACATATATAAATAACCTACGACTACTTACAGAAGCAAATAATGGACAAATGCCAAGCAGAGTACAGTAAAGGAAGGAAATAAATCCAGCTATCTGCTATCTGTGAGAGATATATTCAAATGACATGTGTAGGTTGGATCTTATTCATTTCTTTACTCATTTAATTTTTATTGAATGCAGGTTTGAAAGTTGGAAGAATGGAAGTTTGAGTAGTCCACAGAAACACCAGTTTACTCTTGAAGAGTTTTCATCAAAGAATTATAGAAAGTTATGCTGCTAAAATATCAGAGTTGGATTATTGGTTTTTCTACTTACCAATTTTGGGCCCTAAGCAAATTGACAAATCCTCTGATCTAGAACTAATAAAATCAGTGTAGTACATATAGTCTTGTCTGGAGAATTCCATGGACACAGCAGCCTGGCAGGTTGCCGTCCAGAGTCACAGAGGGCTGGACATGACTGAGGTGACTTAGCATGCACACACACATATGTAAATTATAAGCAGTGACTCTCTTGTTATATATATAAATGCAGGTATTCTGTGTACTTAAGAGCTATTATTGTTTTTAACATGAATTATTACATTAGAACGTAAGGCATATTTTAAAAGAGATGTAGTAAAAATGAACTGAAGAAATCTTCAGAATGGCAAACACTTTTCCATGAAAAATGAAAAGTAAATTCTCTGTGGAGGAGCATTTGAGCTGTGCCCTGAAGGATTTCTATTTACATTTAGCTTCAGAGAATGAGCACCATTAGAAAGATTATTTTAGAAGAAATTTATTCAAATGGAATTTTGAACGAGATCAGGAATTACAGCTTATTTTGTAAAAGGAGTACAAAATTAGGTTTGATTTAATATAGTGTTCAAAGGGTCTAGAGAATATACCAAGTCTGGGGAAGGGAATAACATATAAATGTTCAAGATTGGATATAAAGGAGCCATATACATTTCTAAATAGATTGAGACTGAAAAATAACCTACAAATTTGTTCAAATGACTTTAGAGGAAGTTTTTTTTTTTTTTTCTATTTTTCTCTATGGGACAATTTGACCAAGAATTTGGAAAAATCAGAGGTAATCATAAAGTAAAATAGAGTAAAATATAATTGTCATCATTTGCCTCCTTAGAAATTTTCAGGAGTCTCAGCATTGCTGGAAAATATATTTTATAGGTAAAATGAATAAAGAAATTATTGAATTCTATGTACTATGTTTATGATAAAGAGAAGAGCCAAAGTCAAATGAGAAATAAAGGAACTAGGGATCATTTAAACAGTGATCATAACACAACTAAACATAGAACTTTGAATTTATTTTTCTCATGAATCAATAGATGACTGTTGTGTTACCCATTTTACTTGGTCAGTTCATAACAATTCTTCCTCATGCTTCATTCTTATTAAATTTATTCACTGGCTAGGACAGAATGGTGTGATAGTTCATTTTCCTAAGCACAATTAGACACTTGGGTCCATTTCAATATCATTTTTGTATTAATATTCATCTCATGCAAACTCAGTTTATTTACAACTGCCACTTCCTCAATAGAGAAATGGTCCTATTTTGTACCTTATTAGCAGTGATTTTGGAGTCCAAGAAAATAAACCTGTATGATGACAGTTAACTGAACTCCACTGCTGAAAAGCAAGGTCTTTTCTGAAAGGAGATTAAGCTGCACAACTTCATGATTACACAGAGAGAAATTGGAGACAAAACGGATCTAGATCGAATAAGCTATAGTGAAGTGAAAGTCACTCAGTTGTGTCCGACTCTTTGACACACGATGGACTGAATAGTCCATGGACTTCTCCAGGCCAGAACACTGGAGTGGGTAGCCCTCCCCTTCTCCAGGGAATCTTCCCAACCCAGGGATTGAACCCAGGTCTAAATTTATAACACTGTAAATGTTAGGTTATTATTAAATTATGAAAATCTAAGAAATGACAGAGCAGAGTATGAAAAGATGAGAAAAAACTTAGATATAACTTCAGAATGACACTCAAGGTACTCAGGGCTGGATTGAACTTAGCATTTAATAATCACTTGATAGATAGAGTGCCTGATGAACTATGGAATGAGGTTTGTGACATTGTACAGTAGACAGGGATCAAGGCCATCCCCATGGAAAAGAAATGCAAAAAAGCAAAATGGCTGTCTGAGGAAGCCTTACAAATAGCTGTGAAAAGGAGAGAAGCACAAAGCCAAGGAGAAAAGGAAAGATATAAGCATCTGAATGCAGAGTTTCAAATAGCAAAAAGAGATAAGAAAACCTTCTTCAGCGATCAATGCAAAGAAATAGAGGAAAACAACAGAATGGGAAAGACTAGAGATCTCTTCAAGAAAATTAGAGATACCAAGGGAACATTTCATGCAAAGATGGGCTCAATAAAGGACAGAAATGGTATGGAGCTAACAGAAGCAGAAGATATTAAGAAGATGTGGCAAGAATACACAGAAGAACTATACAAAAAAGATCTTCACGACCCAGATAATCATGATGATGTGATCACTAATCTAGAGCCAGACATCTTGGAAAGTGAAGTCAGGTGGGCCTTAGAAAGCATCACCACGAACAAAGCTAGTGGATATGATGGAATTCCAGTTGAGCTATTTCAAATCTTGAAAGATGATGCTGTGAAAGTGCTGCACTCAATATGCCAGCAAGTTTGGAAAAGTCAGCAGTGGCCACAGGACTGGAAAGGGTCAGTTTTCATTCCAATGCCAAAGAAAGGCAATGCCAAAGAATGCTCAAAGTACCGCACAATTTCTCTCATCTCAATACTAGTAAAGTAATGCTCAAAATTCTCCAAGGCAGGCTTCAGCAATACATGAACCATGAACTCCCTGATGTTCAAGCTGGTTTTAGAAAAGGCAGAGGAACCAGAGATCAAATTGTCAACATCAGCTGGATCATGGAAAAAGCAAGGGAGTTCCAGAAAAACATCTATTTCTGCTTTATTGACTATGCCAAAGCCTTTGACTGTGTGGATCACAATAAACTGTGGAAAATTCTGAAAGAGATGGGAATACCAGACCACCTAACCTGCCTCTTGAGAAATCTGTATGCAGGTCAGGAAGCAACAGTTAGAACTGGACATGGAACAACAGACTTGTTCCAAATAGGAAAAAGAGTACGTCAAGGCTGTATATTGTCACCCTGCTTATTTAACTTGTATGCAGAGTACATCATGAGAAACACTGGACTGGAAGAAACACAAGCTGGAATCAAGATTGCTGGGAGAAATATCAATCACCTCAGATATGCAGATGACACCACCCTTACGGCAGAAAGTGAAAAGTAACTAAAAAGCCTCTCGATGAAAGTGAAAGAGGAGAGCAAAAAAGTTGGCTTAAACCTCAACATTCAGAAAACGAAGATCATGGCATCTGGTCCCATCACTTCATGGGAAATAGATGGGGAAACAGTGGAAATAGTGTCAGAATTTATTTTTGGGGGCTCCAAAATCACTGCAGATGGTGACTGCAGCCATGAAATTAAAAGACGCTTACTCCTTGGAAGAAAAGTTATGACCAACCTAGATAGTATATTCAAAAGCAGAGACATTACTTTGCTGACTAAGGTCCGTCTAGTCAAGGCTATGGTTTTTCCTGTGGTCATGTATGGATGTGAGAGTTGGACTGTGAAAAAGGCTGAGTGCCAGAATTGAGGCTTTTTAACTGTGGTGTTGGAGAAGACTTGAGAGTCCCTTGGACTGCAAGGAGATCCAACCAGTCCATTCTGAAGGAGATCAACCCTGGGATTTCTTTGGAAGGAATGATGCTAAAGCTGAAACTCCAGTACTTTGGCCACCTGATGTGAAGAGTTGACTCATTGGAAAAGACTCTGATGCTGGGAGGGATTGGGGGCAGGAGGAGAAAGGGACGACCGAGCATGAGATGGCTGGATGGCATCACGGACTTGATGGACATGAGTCTGGGCAAACTCCGGGAGATGGTGATGAACAGGGAGGCCTGGTGTGCTGCGATTCATGGGGTCGCAAAGAGTCGGACACGACTGAGTGACTGAACTGAACTATTTAACAGCTAGGGCTTCTCTGATAGCTCAGTTGGTAAAGAATCCACCCTCAATGCAGGAAACCCGAGTTTGATTCCTGGGTTGGGAAGAGCCACTGGAGAAGGGATAGGCTGCCCACTCCAGTATTCTTAGGCTTCCTTTGTGCCTCAGCTGGTAAAGAATTCGCCTGCAATACAGGAGACCTAGGTTGGATCCCTGGGTTAGGAAGATCCCCTGGAGAAGGGAAAGGCTACTCACTCCAGTATTCTGATCTGGAGAATGCCATGGACTATTGAGTCCATGGGGTCGCAAAGAATCAGAAGCGACTGAGCAGCCTTCGCTTCACTTTACCTTATTAGATGTAGATCTGTTTTGTCTCCAGTTCCTCTCTGTAGTACTTATGAAGTTGTGCAGCTCAATCTCCTTTCAGAAAAGAACTTGCCTTTCAGCAGTAAGAAGTTCAGTTAGCAGACACCATAAAGTTTTAGTTTCTTGGGCTCCAAAAGCACTGCTGATGATGATGGTAGCCATGAAATTAAAGGATGCTAACTCCTTGGAAGAAAAGCTATTACAAAGCTAGATGGTATATTAAAAAGCAGAGACATCGCTTCACTGACAAATGTCCAGACAGTCAAATCTATGGTTTTTCCAGTAGTCGTGTATGAATGTGAGAGTTGGAACACAAAGAATACTGAACACCAAAGAACTGATACTTTCAAATTGTGCTGGAGAAGACTTGAGAGTCCCTTGGACTGCAAGGAGATCAAACCAACCAATCCTAAAGGAAATCAACCCTCACTACTCATTGGAAGACCTGAAACTGAAGCTCCATTTCTTTTGCCACTTGATGTGAAGAACTGATTCACTGGAAAAGACCCCGAAGCTGGGGGAATAATGAAGGCAAAAAGTGAAGGGGGAGACAGAAGATGAAACAGTTAGATAGCATCCCTGACTCAGTGGACATGAATCTGAGCAAATTCTGGGAGATAGTGAAGGACAGAGGAGCCTGGATTCTGCAGTCCGTCAGGTTGCAAAGAGATATGAATGATATGACTTAGCCACTGAACAACAGCATATAATTTCTAGTTTTTAAGACCCACTCAAGTACTTAAACTAAGGCCATCTACACTTTCTCAGGCAGTCTTCAGGCAAAGACTGAGCACAATGGGGACACCAGGATCAGTTCATTTCTGTCCTCCATGATTCTATCAGAAATCTTTTTATTAAAGCTTTTATTGGAATTGTTGAGAATCTCTCAGAGTAGCTTCACAGAGTAGCTTCTCAGAGTAGCTTCTTTATTCCTCCTCTCTTTGCACAGATGTCATATTGCACCATGCTAGAAGCTTTTCCTTCCTACTACTGTCCCTCTCCTGTCCTTCACAGGCACTTTCCCTCAATACATTTCTTGCAATTCTAATTCCATCTAGACATGTGAAGACCCAACTGACGCTTTCAGAATTCCTAATATGAGGAAGTTACTTAAAATTATTTGTGGAATAAATGGATGGATGGATAGACTAGGAAGAAGTGTAAAGTTTTGTTGTTGTTTTATTTATTGAGCTATTTCATTGAAACATATAACATTGTATTAATTTCAGTTGTATAACATAAATCAACATATGTATATATTTTGGAATTATCACTTATCACAATAAGTCTAAGTTAACATCCATCACCGCACATCACAGTTACAAGTTTTTTTCTCTTGTGATGAGAACTTTTAAGATTTACTCTTAGTAACTTTCAAATATATAATACATTGCTATCAACTATAATCACCATGCTGTATATACAGCTCCAGGACTTATTTATTTCATAACTGGAAGTTTATACATTTGACCACCTTAACCTCTTTCATCCAGCCTCTCATCACCACCTCTGACAATCACCTACTGTTTTCTATATTTTTTAAAAAATTTCATGTATAAGTGAGTTCATATGATATTTGTCTTCTCTGCTTCATTGAGTAAAATTTTATACATGAAAAATAAATAAAAAGTCAACTTTATTTTTTAAACTGGAATAATAATTGTTCCATCTATTAAAAATACCCATTCCCTGTCACTAACATATTACCATCTATTCTTGACAGAAAGGTGGGAAATAATTCATAACATAAAATATCATAAAGAAAATATTATATATAATATAATTTCCCCACACCTTTTGTAATTTTTAGCATACATACTTATGTGCCTTTTAATATGAGATATAATATGATTCACATGATACATCTGGAAAGAAGCTGAAACTCAAAATGCTTAAATAAGCCAAAAGTAATACAGGTAGCTAGTGATAATAATGGAATTTTTCTCTTCTTGTCTTTGATCCCTAAGATTCAAGGAGAAGTCTCTTAGTAAGGCATATTTTATTGCTTTATGATTTAGGTTAGGAATTAGCCATAGAAGAGAAAATTAGGTTTAATTTTAACTTCATGTGTTGACTTTCATTCATTAGACTTATAGAGACATTCATCTGTTAAACAGAGTTGCAAGAAAAAGTGATGTTATTTTCTTGCTCTGCTCCTAGTAACACTTCAGAGTCACTGTCATTTAGTGGAATTTTTAAAAAATTTCCCCTACTCATCCTTCTTCTATAATGTGAAAAATGTTAATCATCACATTTTTCATTTCAAATACCCCAAGATATAATTTTTAAAAGAAATACCTCACATTAGCTTTGGAATATTCCATCATCCAAACAAACACTGAGGAATTAGAGAATGATGTGATGGATGGTAGTTGTCTCTAAGTAAAAGAGTCTTCAAGCTAATGTAATTACACAAATGCTCATTTTGTTATACCCTGTATCCCGTATTTTTGAGCAGGTGCAATAAATGGTCAATTACTTCAATGATTGGTAACATAAAGAAGCAACTAGGATTAAATATGGACCCTCTTTTCCTAAACAGACCTCTGCCTCCAAGCTGAAAATAAAAGCAAGTTTGCCCTAGCTACCATTTTTCAATTAATTATATGCTAATTGACTTAGTAGGAAATGTGTTGGCTGTCTAACTCATTTTGAATTATCTTGCCAGAGCTGCCAGTGAAACCAAAAAACTCTTCCCCATCACACACATGCTTGATAAATCAATAATTCAGTAAAACATAGCTTTGCTGATGATATAAATGTGTCAATTTTTTCCATGTTGTTTTAGACAGACACTTAAAATCTGAGGAGATAAATTGGTTTAAAAACACAGGAGACTGGTGCATTTATTTTCAGAAGCAATTCCTTTTTCTTCCTCTGATTGTATTTGACTTTAAAAATAGCAAAAATCTATTGAATGCATGATAATGAAGGGATGTTTGCTGATTACAAACAAGAGATATCTATTTTGTCTTTGTTTTGTGAGTAGCACAGTGCTATTTATCTCCACATGCCCCTCCTTAAATCTGAGAGTTTTCTATTTCTCCAAAATAGTCACAGATGGTGGCAGGCAATTACATGATGCTGGATTTTCTTGAGCAAAGTCTTGGAATGCCAAACCTTACCCAATGACTTGCTGAGTGATTCACCTTAAAGGACCATTTTATTTGACGTTCTGCAACCCAGAGCTTGATATGGTTATAATTTCCAGAGTCTCATGGCACCAGGAATCTGTCATTCATGGCAGCAGTAGGCTATCTTGTGCTGTATTGTGTTTTTCTCCCCCTCTGTCTTTCTCTCTCTCTCTCATTATTTTTGAGGGGTAAAATATAACTGAGCTCAGAAGAAAGGTAATTTCAAGTCAAAGTTTTAGCTAGCTATGATGTTTATATATTTTTAAGAAAGTTATCTGAGAGCACATGATTAAAATCAATGTTAACATAATTTATTATAAGCTAGCTAACTTGAATAAAGGATGAATAATATCAAAACTGATCACATACATAAATGTGCTATGCTTTAATGTTTCTATGTGGGGTGTGTATGCAAAGCCATGCTCACTAGAGGTGACTTTGTTACAACAACAGTTTCATTCACATATATATTTACAAGGAGCTATTCAGGATTTTACTGTGGTGGAACAAATTGATTAACCAAAAGAAAAATGGGAGCACTTTTTACAATATAGTTAAACATTTCCTAACATAATTTATGACAGGTGAATTTTAAAGGAATAAATAAATTATTTAATTAACTTAATTGAGCGCTATATTTTCTGCTAAGGGTATAATGGCAATACTGTAAATAATGCTTTTTGCCTTTCTGAAACATATAATCTATTTGAAGAAAAAAATACATACATGCAATTGAAAGAAACAAACATAAAATTAATTCAGTTAGCCTTATAGAGTTCATTCTATACTGAGTTGGTCAAGGAAGGCTTTGAAGAGAGAGTTGATGATGGATAGAAAATATAAAATAGAAACATTCCACTAGTAGCCCACAGGAAAAATCTGGCATGAAGATTGTAAAATATATAGATTTCCTAATATGTAAAGTTTTACTTATAATTTTAAAACATTGCATACTAAGCGTTTGTGTCTCTGTGCATGCATACAGATATATACACATGCATAAAAATCAGTGGACACCAGATGTAAGATATAAAAGTACTATGGAAAAATTCCAAACTTGGATCATCCTATAATAGAGCAGTACCAATACTAACAAATACTGAGTATTTTTTGTATTATTTTTTTTTTTCCTTTGGAGAAGGATATAAGTTATAGTTGATTTACAATGTTGTATTAGTTTTACATGTACAGCAAAGTGATTCACTTATACATCTATACATGTTCTTCTTCAAATTTTTTCACAATATATGTTATTACAAAATACTGAGTATAATTCCCTGTGCTATTGAGCAGGTCCTATCTATTTTATAGTGGTGTGTATATGTTACCCCAAATTCCTATATTTTCCCTCCCTCTCACCTTTCCCCTTTGGTAACCATACATTCAAACACGGAGTTTTTAAATTACACAGCCACAGTCAAGCCAGCTCTCATCTGCAGCTCACTATTGTAGTCATCTTTATTTGTATGATTTTTTTTCACTTTATAGTTAAAATAATTTAATAAAAAATAATACTATTAAAATTAGCTTGAAGAAAATCTTGGCTTCCGAGTTTGGAAAGACTGCTTTATAAAAGATACCAACTCTTCAGCTATAAAATCTATATAAAGAGTTACTTTCAGCTTGGTATAGAGCCATAGCATGCACAGTGAGTAAGGGAATAGACTCAGGAGCTAACAGCCTAGGTGCAAACCTCAGTTCTATCTCATCTTAGATTTGTGATCTTGAAAAAAATGTTTTAATTTCTCATTCCTTCTTATCTACAATGGGATAATAATGGTAGCTCTCATAGCTTTGTTCTAAGTTTAAATGGATTAATCTGCTAAAGGGAGAGTGTCTAGATCAAACACATATCAGGCTGTCTATGTCCTTGTAAAATAAAAATACATCTCAGCACCATTCTCCAACAATGGAATGGAGTGTGCACTATTTTTAAACTTAGTTTTCCATACAGTATATTTTTGGATTACTAGATTATGAATCACTAATGTTCTATTGTATAAGTTGAAAATACTGGAAAGGGGATAACAATTAAGATTGTTTCTCAGTTTTCTTCCAAAATTTCTTCTAAAAAATCTGTGAAAGTGAAAGTTAGTCACACAGTTGTGTCTGACTCTTTGCGATCCCACGGACTATAGACTGCCCAGTTCTTCTGTCCATGGAATTCTCCAGGCAAGGGTACTGAAGTGGGTTGTCATTTCCTTCTCCAGGGGACCTTCCCTACCCAGGGATCAAAACTAGGTCTAAATCTGTGAAATGATCACAAAAGTAACAAAGGCGACATCACTAACCAAAGTGATAAAATACTAAAGAAATTGGGACAGAGGGTACTAGATGCTTGTAACTTTAAGCACTGGTAACTATGTTTCTCTTTTTTTCTAATTTGTATTATTTTTATTGAATTAAGGACTCATGACTCATGATTCTTATAGCTGATCTACTTATCAAGGTCTCATGATCAGAATATCAAATAGGACATTATCTCAAACAAGGTATAGCTTATTAGGTTACCACATACAGTCTCTGCAATGGTCCTGTCTTTCCCTTGCATGTTCCCTAAGCACAAAGAATTCCAAAGCCTAGGTGTCTAAAGAATGGTTAGTATTTAGTTATAAAGCTCACTGTGGACATACCATATATGTTGGCATACCAATAAAAGAGAAATCATTGAGGGACATAAATAATATAAACTGTGAGGCACATCTTAAAGGTGCATGTTTCATGAGTTCCTTATAGGATAAGTTGATTGAGAAGCACTATTCTGGCATCTTGGGGGCTTCCCAGGTGCCACTAGTGGTAAAGAGAATTCTCCTGCCTATATAGGAGATGTAAGAGAAGCAGTTCTATCCCTGAGTATGGAAGAGGCCCTGGAGGAGGAAATGGCAACCTGCTCCAGTATTCTTGCTTGAAAAGTTCCATGGACACAGGAGCCTAGTGGGCTATAGTCCATGGGGCTGCAAAAAGTTAGACATGACTGAGCAACTGAGCACACACACATTCTGGCATCTTGGTTTTAAAAGATAGGGAAAGCTTAGTGGATAATTTTGGTAAGCTGAATTTTGATTTAAAAAAAAAGTATGATTGAGGTAGGCAGGATGTAGAAGAGAATTGCATGTTCTGAAAAGAACTGAATTATAAAGGTGAGAAAAATAAAAGGTATGGGAAGGTATCAACAGACCACCAGTTCACAAGTGGATTGTTAATATAGGATTGTAGATAAATTTGGGGTTATTTGGTCAGAGCACAGGTTCAGCATCAGTATTTGTTTGCTCTCTAAATTTTGATAGTTTTGAATCCTTGTTACATGTAAAACACTATACTGGAAATTTTTTAAAACTTAACATCAGGTGTTGTAAGTGCAAGAACACACAGAAATTCACAGCAAATTTACCTTGATTTGGGAGAATCAGATTCATTATTATTATAGTACTTTAGATTATTACTCCCTTATGCTCTGAGTAGATTTGATTTATGAATGTAGGTGAGAAGCACTCCAATAGAAAAAATAAAAAAAGTAGCTCAAGTTGGTCATGTATTTCAGTTAGACAATATCTGGTCAAGGTTTCAGTGGCATATAACATTTGCTCTCCATCAATGTCAACTTCATTGTCTTCATGCTCTTTGGTGACAACAGTCATATTTCATTGTTACACTGACCTTTGGAACATTGTTGGTTCACTGGGCATTACTCTAAAAGTGAGACTGTCTCACCTCCTGAGACTGGAACCAGTGTCACAATTTGTTGACTACTTTTTCATAGGATGTCAAGAAGCTTAAAAGGTTAGAAAGGTAAAGAGTTCTTTCATGAGTTAACCTTGGTTTACTTTGCTCCTTTTCATCTGTTGCTAGTAATTTTGATGCTATTGGTAGCATTGTCATTATTCCAGTTTGGGTCATGGAATTCAACGGTAGCTCAAATTATTTATTTTTAGGATTTCAGTTGTCTTAGCAGATAAACTTTGTTTCTGTGCTTCATGTTTTGGCCAAGTCTGTTGAGTAACCATGTGCATACATGCTAAGTCAGTTAAGTGGTGCCCAACTCTGCAATGCTATGGACTGCAGCCCGCCAGGCTCCTTCTGTCCATGGGATTATCCAGGCAAGAATAATGAAACGGGTTGTCATGCCCTCCTCCAGAGGATCTTCCCAACCCAGTGATTGAACGCCTGTCTCTTATATCTCCTGCATTGACAGGTGGGTTCTTTACCACTAGCGCCACCTAGGGAGCCCAAAGAGACAGAGTTTTCTTTCTCTGGCCTGTAAGGACATACAGGCAAGAATACTGGAGCTGGGGGTTGCCATGTCCTTCTCCAGGGGACCTTCCCCACCCAGCGATTGAACCTACATTATCATTCAAAATATTCAATTAAGATTTTGTTTTGGGCCGCATACACAAGGAGAAAAGGTATATCTCTCCTTCCTCTGATAATTTGAAAGGCATATTTTTAGACCCAATGGGAACATGAACCTCAACATATTAGAACAGGGAGATTTCATACTGATTAAAGATATAATGTGCTTATCTTTGAGAGTGAAATGCAGAGAAAAAAATGTAAAAGAAAATAAAAGCTAATTTTTATATTAGTAAAGGATACACATCAGATTCTATTATCAGTAGTAAATTGGCACACCTTGATTTATCCTAAACACCAGTTAATAACTTTTACTGCCATTAAAGATGGCCGAAGTAGTGATTACTTTATTTGACAGTTCACGGGTCTGCTGAGCCTGGCTCTGCTATCTATGGTGGGTGAGCAGTCACAAACAGATATTTTCTCTTGGGTTTCACTCAAAGACATTGTCCCTTGGGTTATTAAAATATATGCTTTTCTAGTATATTTTCAGTATAATATTGAGAGTTACTGGCTTACATGAACCATCCTTCGTTTCTACATCTAATGTAAAAACTGGAAAGATTTTGAGTACCAATAAGAAAATGCACTGGATTAAGAGTCAAGAAATTTTATATTAACCTAACACCCATCTTGGGTGGCCCCACAGGGCATGGCTTAGTTTGAATTAGACAAGGCTGTGATCCTAGTGTGATTGACTAGTTTTCTGTGATTATGGTTTCAGTGTGTCTGCCCTCTTGCAACACCTACTGTCTTACTTGGGTTTCTCTTACCTTGGACGTGGGGTATCTCTTCACGGCTGCTCCAGCAAAGTGCAGCTGCTGCTCCTTACCTTGGATGAGGGGTATCTCCTCAATGCTGCCCTTCCCGAACTTGAACATGGAATAGTTCCTCTAGGCACTCTTGAGCCCTCGCAGCCACCGCACCTTGGACGTGGGGTTGCTCCTCCCGGCCACCGCCCCTGGCCTTGGGTGGGGGCGTAGCTCCTCTCCGCTCCTTCTGGGCTGTCGCAGCCTGGTACTCTCGGCCACCGCCCCTGACCTCGGATGCGGGGTAGGTCCTCTTGGCTGCTGCCCCTCGAGAATGGGGCCCTGCTGGCTTCTGCTCCTGACCTCGGACATGGGGTAGCTCCTCTTGGCCGTGCTCTGCGCGCTGTCACAGACGCCCGCGCTCTGGCATATTGAGTTTTCATTTCAATCCTAAAGAAAGGCAATGCCAAAGAATGTTCAAACTACCGCACAATTGCACTCATCTCACATGCTAGTAAAGTAATGCTCAAAATGCTCCAAGCCAGGCTTCAGCAATACATGAACTGTGAAATTCCAGATGTTCAAGCTAGTTTTAGAAAAGGCAGAGGAACCACAGATCAAATTGCCAACATCCGCTGGATCATAGAAAAAGCAAGGGAGTTCCAGAAAAACATCTATTTCTGCTTTATTGACTATGCCAAAGCCTTTGACTGTGTGGATCACAAGAAACTGTGGAAAATTCTGAAAGAGATGGGAATACCAGACCACCTGATCTGCCTCTTGAGAAATCTGTATGCAGGTCAGGAAGCAACAGTTAGAACTGGACATGGAACAACAGACTGGTATGAAATAGGAAAAGGAGTACATCAAGGCTGTATATTGTCACCCTGCTTATTTAACTTCTATGCAGAGTACATCATGAGAAACGCTGGGCTGGAAGAAGCACAAGCTGGAATCAAGATTGCCGGGAGAAATATCAATAAGCTCAGATATGCAGATGACACCACCCTTATGGCAGAAAGTGAAGAGGAACTAAAAAGCCTCTTGATGAAAGTGAAAGAGGAGAGTGAAAAAGTTGGCTTAAAGCTCAACATTCAGAAAATGAAGATCATGGCATCTGGTCCCATCACTTCATGGGAAATAGATGGGGAAACAGTGGAAACAGTGTCAGACTTTATTTTGGGGGGCTCCAAAATCACTGCAGATGGTGATTGCAGCCATGAAATTAAAAGAAGCTTACTCCTTGGAAGAAAAGTTATGACCAACCTAGATAGCATATTCAAAAGCAGAGATATTACTTTGGCAACAAAGGTCCGTCTAGTCAAGGCTATGGTTTTTCCAGTGGTCATGTATGGATGTGAGAGTTGGACTGTGAAGAAAGCTGAGTGTCAAAGAACTGATGCTTTTGAACTGTGGTGTTGGAGAAGACTCTTGAGAGTGCCTTGGACTGCAAGGAGATCCAACCAGTCCATTCTGAAGGAGATCAGCCCTGGGTGTTCTTTGGAAGGAATGATGCTAAAGCTGAAACTCCAGTACTTTGGCCACCTCATGCAAAGAGTTGACTCATTGGAAAAGACCCTGATGCTGGGAAGGATTGGGGCAGGAGGAGAAGGGGACGGGACGACCGTGGATGAGATGGCTGGATGGCATCACTGACTCGATGGACGTGAGTCTGAGTGAATTCCAGGAGTTGGTGATGGAAAGTGAGACCTGGCATGCTGCGATTCTGGGGTCCCAAAGAGTCGGACATGACTGAGCGACTGAACTGAACTGAAACTTTGACCAAATTTGTGACCTTGGTTGTATATTTTAACCAAACTGGATTTCTGTGTCCTTATTTATAAAGAAATTGCAAAAAATATAATTTTTAGATCTAAAATTACATGGTATGTCTGTTATAAGCTGAACTGGAACTGACAAACCAACCAAGGTAACATAATTTGGGGTTTAGAAAAACATATGAGCTCCTATAGTCCCATGGGTTTCCTGTAATTGAATTGGTGTGCAGCATATGGCATATAATTAAAGGCAAAGACAACCATCCTAAAGTTTCAATCTCTCATCCTGGAATCATTGGACTCCCAGAGTTGTCCTCAAACTTGCTATTGCCTAGTGTGCTCTTTAGAGAATATATTAGTTTCAGAATAAAGCAAAATGCAGGTTTGGAAATGATCTATGAGACAGTTGAGAATTAATTTTCTCTTGGAATTTCCATTTTCTAAGGCACACAGAAAGAATATAAATTTATAATTCTTTTTCAGAGAACTATACACAAGAGTTAAGTGAAAATTAAAGCATCATAAGGTTATCTTCTTTTTAAAAAAATCCATCTACAATAAACTTCTGTCTTATAGAGAGTGATTCTGTTGAATTAAGGCCCTGTACTTCTGTTTATAATAACGAAGCATGGAAATCAAACAGAATGGAAGAAAAGAAAGGGAGAAGAGGAGGAAGGAAGGGTAGAAGGAAAGAAGGAGATGGACTAATGGAGAGAGGGAAGAAGGGAAGGAGGGAGGGTGGCAGGCAAGGAGAGAAGGAGAGAGAATGAGAGCACTGTCCATCTGCTTAAAATAAATTTCTTACCTGTTATATTAATGTGAAAAAGTGGATCTCTCCTTTTACCAAAACTAAAACTACATTTTATTTTTTACATATAGATAATTAAGGAAGAAATAAATCATGTTTTACTTTCTGGTAAATAATTGCTTAAGTAAAGTATATCCATTAAGCTATATTTACTGAATATATTGTATTCAGAACACTTTAAAAGGCAGAGTACTATAATGTTTAAAGATTATTGTTGTGTGTTGCGTTTTACAATCTCAAGATAGTATTTTTTTTTCCCCCACAAATGCCATTATTAAGTACAGCATGTACTCTGAGGGCCTCTATAAAAATTTAAATGAGAATTCTTCAGAAGAAATGCTGTTGCAGAGTATTAACATTTAAACTGCTACTAATCCCTGAATAGCATCAAATATCTTTTCTTTTGAATCAGGATACTGTATTTGCTCAAAGAAAGCAAAAATGAGGAAGTAACTTGGATGGCATAAATATAAAGCATTTGTGTAATTATAGATTTCTGGTCATGTCACCATAATAGAAGTTAGAACAGCTGTAGGATTTTCGTTATAAACTTTGGTTTTCTTATGGCATGTAACCTGAAAACTACTTTTATTTCCAACTAAGATGAAAATTTTCATGAAAAACTTAACTAATAAAAAATGTTTGATTAATTTCTATTCTTTTTGTGGCAGGTAGGGGACTAATTTTTGGTCATTTTATGTTACAAAAGATTTACTGCTTTGTGGTGTTTGTCTTATAACAAACTTGGATATATTTTTCTTGAAATGGTGCAAAACATAAAATTTTAATGGTTTTATGAAATTCACTAGGAAATTATGTTTTAGCACATATAAATATATAAAATATTTAGATTATAAAATAATTTTGATAGAAGCTATTCAGAATATGGCTTAAATGAAGATTTTTCTTTTCCTCACTTAATATACTACAGTCCAGAGAGAACTTTCACTCATCAATAATTTAATTTCTTTTGTTGTTGTTGTTGCAGGTATACCTTGAAATTTGATGAAATTGCAAAAAACATTACACATATTTATGTTTCATTTGTTTTAATGTCATCATATTTGATATGCAACTGACAAGGGATAATGCCAGTATGCAGAAATATACAACTTCATGTAATCATAATGTGGTAGGGACAGAAAATATATGTCACAATTTCTGTGCTAGTTCTCCATTCAGCAATGACACCATCATTGAAATAAAATTCAAAGTGAATGCTGTAAGCAGAATTGAAATTTTTACAATACTTCCTGAAATAAATGTCACAAAATTTGATATATACAACACATAGTACTCATATGTAAATTAGCATATGGAGAGTGTATATGAATCACTGTTTCTGACATTTATTTCATGATGCTTTGTAAAATCTTTCAACTCTGCTTATTGTTCTTTTTTATTTCCTTCAAATGAACAAATATTTCTCAATTATAGGGAAAAGTTCACATTAAAAATAATGACACATGTGATATCTCATTTATTTGAAGTGATTTTAAAAGAATGTCCTAGTTTCATTTGAAAAATTTCTGTCTCTATTTAAATAATTTTAACTTTTGACTAATTTTCACTTTAGTTTTTTTTGTTGTTTGAACATATAATACTGTTTCAGTTTTGTCTTTACTCCTTATTACCCTCCATTCTAATCAAAATTCCGTTATAAAAAGAAGCACTTATTTGTTTTGTCCTTAAAATTATTCTTATTATTTTCTATACACAGATTGCTTATATTTTGTTCAATTATTTTTTGGAGGGCTTCCCTGGTGGCTCAGACAGTAAAGAATCTGCCTGCAATGCAGGAGCCCTGGGATCAGTCCCTGGGTTAGAAAGTTCCCCTGGAAAAGGAAATGGCAATACACCAGGATTTTTACCTGGGTATTTCATAGACAGAAGAGCCTGGTGGGCTACATCCATGGGGTTGCAAAGAGTTGGAAATGAGCGAGTGACTAATGCAACACCACACCACATATTCCAAAAAGCATTTTGACTGATTTCTTTCTAGAAGACCTTATGTTATGGAATAGAAAAAGCTTATATAGAAAGGCAAGACACCCCATTCTCTCAAGGCTCTTGAGATCTCTTTGCTGAAATTTGAAAAAAAAAAATTAAATAACAGAAAACAAGAAAGATCTTATTCTCTTACAAGTATCACAGAGAACTGAGCAATCTGGAATGTGATTATTACAGAAGAATTTGAAAAATAAATAACATTTTGATTATGTGTTACTTTTTCCTAAAATATAAAAAACGTCATTATGATAGTGACATTCTAGGGTGAAAAAAAAACACAAAACTGTAAATAAAGAAATAAAATGGGCTTCCCTGTGGCTCATCTGGTAAGGAATCCACTTGCAATAGGGGAAATCCAGGTTAGATTCCTGGGTTGGGAAGATCCCCCGGAGAAGAGAAAGGCTACCCACTCCAGCATTCTGGCCTGGAAGAATAAATATGGAGTGATACATAATATATTTTTTTTTTCTGATTTTGTTCACCATAACTTTCAGTTTTGGCCTTTTCCAGTGAGTGAAACTTCAGAAATAGGGAAGAAAAGTTGTTCTAAGTGAAATAAACTTATAACAAATATTTAGAATGCCAAAAATGTGTTTAGAAAAAAGTTAGGCTAACTTGTGCAAATTGAGGTGTGGTAAGATATGAACAGAGAGGAAATTAGGGTCATGTTTTGGAAAATCTTATGTATAATACATGTTTGAGCATTCTTTGGCATTGCTTTTCTTTGGGATTGGAATGAAAACTGACCTTTTCCAGTCCTGTGGCCACTGCTGAGTTTTCCAAATTTGCTGGCATATTGGGTGCAGCACTTTCACAGCATCATCTTTCAGGATTAGAAATAGCTCTACTGGAATTTCATCACCTCCACTAGCTTTGTTCGTAGTGATGCTTTCTAAAGCTCACTTGACTTCACATTCCAGGATGTCTGGCTCTAGATGAGTGATCACACCATCGTGATTTTCTGGGTCGTGAAGATCCTTTTTGTACAGTTCTTCTGTGTATTCTTGCCACCTCTTCTTAATATCTTCTGCTTCTGTTAGGTCCATACCATTTCTGTCCTTTATCGAGCCCTTCTTTGCATGAAATGTTCCCTTGGTATCTCTAATTTTCTTGAAGAGATCTCTAGTCTTTCCCATTCTGTTGTTTTCCTCTATTTCTTTGCATTGATCGCTAAAGAAGGCTTTCTTATCTCTTCTTGCTATTCTTTGAAACTCTGCATTCAGATGCTTATATCTTTCCTTTTCTCCTTTGCTTTTCACCTCTCTTCTTTTCACAGCTATTTGTAAGTCTTCCCCAGACAGCCATTTTGCTTTTTTGCATTTCTTCTCCATGGGGATGGTTTTGATCCCTGTCTCCTGTACAATGTCACGAACCTCATTCCATAGTTCATCAGGCACTCTATCTATCAGATCTAGGCCCTTAAATCTATTTCTCACTTCCACTGTATAATCATAAGGAATTTGATTTAGGTCATACCTGAATGGTCTAGCGATTTTCCCAGTTTTCTTCAATTTCAGTCTGAATTTGGTAATAAGGAGTTCATGATCTGAGCCACAGTCAGCTCCTGGTCTTGTTTTTGTTGATTGTATAGAGCTTCTCCATCTTTGGCTGCAGAGAATATAATCAATCTGATTTTGGTGTTGACCATCTGGTGATGTCCATGTATAGAGTCTTCTCTTGTGTTGTTGGAGAGGGTGTTTATATGACCAATGCATTTTCTTGGCATTTCTAGTCTTTGCTGTGCTTCATTCCGCATTCCAAGGCCAAATTTGCCTGTACTCCAGGTGTTTCTTGACTTCCTACTTTTGCATTCTAGTCCCCTATAATGAAAAGGATATCTTTATTGGGTGTTAGTTCTAAAAGGTCTTGTAGGTCTTCATAGAACCGTTCAACTTCAGCTTCTTCAGGGTTACTGGTTGGGGCATAGACTTGGATAACTGTGATATTGAATGGTTTGCCTTGGAAACGAACAGAGATCATTCTATTGTTTTTGAGATTGCATCCAAGTACTGCATTTCAGACTCTTCTGTTGACCATGATGACTACTCCATTTCTTCTAAGGGATTCTTGCCTGCAGTAGTAGATATAATGGTCATCTGAGTTAAATTCACCCATTCCAGTCCATTTTAGTTCACTGATTCCTAGAATGTTGACGTTCCCTCTTGCCATCTCCTGTTTGACCACTTCCAATTTGCCTTCCTTCATGGACCTGACATTCCAGGTTCTTATGCAATATTGCTCTTTACAGCATCGGACCTTGCTTCTACCATCAGTCACATCCATAGTTGGGGATTGTTTTTGCTTTGGCTCTATCCCTTCATTCTTTCTGGAGTTATTTCTCCACTGACCTCCAGTAGCATATTGGGCACCTACTGACCTGGGGAGTACCTCTTTCAGTATCCTATCATTTTGCCTTTTCATACTGTTCATGCGGTTCTCAAGGCAAGAATACTGAAGTGGTTTGCCATTCCCTTCTCCAGAGGACCACAATCTGTCAGACCTCTCCACCATGACCCACCCATCTTGGGTTGCCCCACCGGCATGGCTTATTTTCATTGAGTTAGACAAGGCTGTGGTCCTAGTGTGATTAGATTGACTAGATTTCTGTGAGTATGGTTTCAGTGTGTCTGCCCTCTGATGCCCTCTTGCAACACCTACCATCTTACTTGAATTTCTCTTACCTTGGGTGAGTGGTATCTCTTCACGGCTGCTCCAGCAAAGCACAGCCGCTGCTCCTTACCTTGGATGAGGGGTATCTCCTCCCACCGCCCTCCCTGACCTTCAATGTGGGATGGCTCCTCTAGGCCCTCCTGTGCCCGCACAGCCACCACTCCTTGGACATGGGGTTGCCACTCTGCTGGACCATGGAAAAAGCAAGATAGTTCCAGAAAAGCATATATTTCTGCTTTATTGACTATGCCAAAGCCTTTGCCTGTGTGGATCACAAGAAACTGTGGAAAATTCTGAAAGAGATGGGAATACCAGACCACCTGACCTGCCTCTTGAGAAATCTGTATGCAGGTCAGGAAGCAACAGTTAGAACTGGACATGGAACAACAGACTGGTATGAAATAGGAAAAGGAGTACGTCAAGGCTGTATATTGTCACCCTGCTTATTTAACTTCTATGCAGAGTACATCATGAGAAATGGTGGGCTGGAAGAAGCACAAGCTGGAATCAAGATTGCTGGGGGAAATATCAATAACCTCAGATATGCAGAAGACACCACCCTTATGGCAGAAAGTGAAGAGGAACTAAAAAGCCTCTTGATGAAAGTGAAAGAGGAGAGTGAAAACGTTGGCTTAATGCTCAACATTCAGAAAACGAAGATCATGGCATCTGGTCCCATCACTTCATGGGAAATAGATGGGGGAACAGTGGAAACAGTGTCAGACTTTATTTTGGGGGGCTCCAAAACCACTGCAGATGGTGACTGCAGCCATGAAATTAAAAGATGCTTACTCCTTGGAAGAAAAGTTATGACCAACCTAGATAGCATATTGAAAAGCAGAGACATTACTTTGCCAACAAAGGTCCGTCTAGTCAAGGCTATGGTTTTTCCTGTGGTCATGTATGGATGTGAGAGTTGGACTGTGAAGAAAGCTGAGCACTGAAGAATTGATGCTTTTGAACTGTGGTGTTGGAGAAGACTCTTGGGAGTCCCTTTGACTGCTAGGAGATCCAACCAGTCCATTCTAAAGGAGATCAACCTGGGGATTTCTTTGGAAGGAATGATGCTGAGGCTGAAACTCCAGTACTTTGGCCACCTCATGCAAAGAGTTGACTCATTGGAGAAGACTTTGATGCTGGGAGGGATTGGGGGCAGGAGGAGAAAGGGACGACCCAGGATGAGATGGCTGGATGGCATCACTGACTCAATGGATGTGAGTTTGAGTGAACTCCGGGAGTTGGTGATGGACAGGGAGGCCTGGTGTGCTGCGATTCATGGGGCCGCCAAGAGTCGGACATGACAGAGTGACTGAACTGAACTGATAATACATGTGGAAATGGAGAGAAAGTGAAAGATTTTAAATGGATTTTAATATTAGGAAAATAAATATAATTTTGGAAATTTAATGTGGCAATGGTTTTTAGAGTTTGTTTGTTCACCTAAGAAGTATGAGAGCTCTTAGACAGCTATTGAATGTACAGAAAAGAAGCCTGGAAGATGAACTCAACTTTGTGTTTGGATCATAAGTGATGGAGAAATGAATTGGTTCACCCTTTGTAACAAGGGAATTATAATAGTATCTACTTTAGTTTTTACAATGACATAAGATATTTTTAGAGAATGTTTAAGAAGTTGAATACCTATTACATGGAAAATAAAAGGCAAAGCTTTCCTTCATTTTTTTAAAAAGTTTTTGTTCTTGTTTTAATAATTATGATAAAGAAGATAAGGCTGATTTTAGGAGTAGAAAACAAAATAACATTTTTATTCAAAATTTAGAAAAGTTAATAAAAATGGGTTTCAAGGCTGTGTGAGTGATTGAAAGAATATGCCATTAACAAATAATGAAGACAGAAATGGACCTTGTTTTAAATATAGAATTCAAACATTAAATTTTTGATATGCTAAGTTTTAGATGACATATTTGTATAGAAATAGAGCTTTTAACTAGAAATGTGGATTTGGTAGACACTATCACCTTCCATAAGAATTCAGAGATCCTCCAGAAAATATTTATACATCCTAGCCTTGCTGAATATAGGCATGATGTCCTTTAGGCTGTGGACTTTGTGTAGAAAATGAAAATGTTAGTTGCTCAGTCGTGTCTGACTCTTTGTGATCTCATAAGACTGTAGCCTATGAGGCTCCTCTGTCCGTGGAATTCTCCAGGTAAGAATATTGCAGTGCATAGTTATTCTCTTCTCTAGAGGATCTTCCAAACTCAGGAATCTCCTGAGTTGCAGGTAGATTCTTTACTATTGGTCCACCAGGAAAGCTATAGACTTTGTGTAGACATGATATGTAATGCCCTTAAGTGTATGCTTCAAGAATCAGCGTACACTTTTCCACTTTCCCAATTCCAGATGAAAGATGTTCTGCCAACTCTAGTTATTGGACAAGGTTCAAATCAGACAGATCTAAAACTGAACCAGATGGATATATAGTAAAGTAGAAACCAATCTGTGTTGTAACACAGTGAGATATTAGACTTTTTATTACTGCAACATAACTCAGCCTGTTCAAACTGGGATATGTACTCAGGAAGAGGTAGGTAAGACATAAGAATTGCAAGAAAGAAATTATCACATTATCAAAGGTTATCTACTCAAAAAGGATGAGTTTAGAGAAATATATTTAACAAGTACAGGATGCCAATCACCTGATGTTTACTAGTCACAGAGTGAGATTGCAAGTGTTAGTGAATGAAGATACTGTCCTTCCTCATTTCACTGTTACTACTTAGTATGCAGACGCCATTTTGAGACTTGGTTCTTGTCTTGCTTCCTTTTGTTTTTCCTTACTCTGAAACTCTAAAGACGTTCTTTTAATCATCAGTATTCATAAATTCCATAATATGGTTTGTTTTTGGTATATTCTTAATATTCAGACCTAATCCTCTAAACTTTGTTTTAAATAATATTTTATGTTATATTTTGTACTTATTTTCCATTTGTGCTCTATTTTCAGTTAGTCTTTCCTCAGTTGTATCTTCTCATTTATCTGCTGAATTATTTTTGACTTCTGCTATAATCTTAGTTATATATAGTCTTTTTCTTAATTCTCTTAAAGATGTATATATGATTCTTCTTTCTTCAGTTCAGTTCAGTTCAGTGGCTCAGTCGTGTCTGACTCTTTGCTACCCCAAGAATCACAGCACGCCAGGCCTCCCTGTCCATCATCAACTCCCAGAGTTCACTCAGACTCACGTCGATCGAGTCCATGATGCCATCGAGCCATCCCATCCTCTGTCGTCCACTTCTCCTCCTGCCCACAATCCCTCCCAGCATCAGAGCTTTTCCAATGTATCAACTCTTCGCATGAGGCGGCCAAAGAAACTGGAGTTTCAGCTTTAGCATCATTCCTTCCAAAGAACACCCAGGACTGATCTCCTTTAAGATGAACTGGTTGGATCTCCTTGCAGTTCAAGGGACTCTCAAGAGTCTTCTCCAACACCACAGTTAAAAAGCATCAATTCTCCCGTGCTCAGCTTTCTTCACAGTCCAACTCTCACATCCATACATGACCACTGGAAAACAATAGCCTTGACTAGATAGACCTTTGTTGGCAAAGTAATGTCTCTGCTTTTCAATATGCTATCTAGGTTGGTCATAAATTTTCTTCCAAGGAGTAAGCATCTTTTAATTTCATGGCTGCAGTCACCATCTGCAGTGATTTTGGAGCCCCCCAAAATAAAGTCTGACACTGTTTCCACTGTTTCCCCATCTATTTCCCATGAAGTGATGGGACCAGATGCCATGATCTTCGTTTTCTGAATGTTGAGCTTTAAGCCAACTTTTTCACTCTCCTCTTTCACTTTCATCAAGAGGCTTTTTAGTTCCTCTTCACTTTCTGCCATAAGGGTGGTATCATCTGCATATCTGAGGTTATTGATATTTCTCCTGGGAATCTTGATTCCAGCTTGTGCTTCTTCCAGCCCAGCATTTCTCATGATGTACTCTGCATAGAAGTTAAATAAGCAGGGTGACAATATACAGCCTTGATATACTCCTTTAACTATTTGGAACCAATCTATTGTTCCATGTCCAGTTCTAACTGTTGCTTCCTGACCTGCATACAGATTTCTCAAGAGGCAGGTCAAGTGGTCTGGTATTCCCATCTCTCCAAATTTTCCACAGTTGATTGTGATCCACACAGTCAAACAATTTGTTGTAGTCAATCAAGCAGAAATAGATCTTTTGCTGGAACTCTCTTGTTTTTTTGATATCCAGCGGATGTTGGCAATTTGATCTCTGGTTCCTCTGCTTTTCCTAAAACCAGCTTGAACATCTGGAAGTTCATGGTTCATGTATTGCTGAAGCCTGGCTTGGAGAATTTTGAGCATTACTTTACTAGCGTATGAGAAGAGTGCAATTGCGCAGTAGTTTGAACATTCTTTAGCATTGCCTTTTTTGGGATTGAAATGAAAAATGACCTTTTCCAATCATGGGGCCACTGCTGAGTTTTCCATGTTTGTTTGCATATTGAGTGCAGCACTTTCACAGCATAATCTTTCAGGATATGAAATAGCTCAACTGGAATTCCATCACCTCCCCTAGCGTTGTTTGTAGTGATGCTTTATATTTAAGATTCTTCAGAAACTTAATGAGAGTTTTTGTGAAATTGTCTGTTTTGAGATGTCATCTTGAAAAGATTAGTTTAGAAATCTGAGTACAGTCTAATGACCTACATTTTGGTTCTATTTCCTTCATTTGAATTAGTTTCCACCTGTCTCCAGGATCATGAGTGGAGCAATTCCCCAACAGTGATTGGGGTCACAGGTTCGATTCCTGGGTCAATAAGATCTGCTTGAGATGAAAACTGGCAATCCACTCCACTCCAGTGTTCTTGCATGGAGAATCTCAGGGATGAGAGAGCCTGGTGGGCTGCCATCTAAGGGGTTGCACAGAGTCGGACACGACTGAAGCGACTTAGCAGCAGCAGCAGTGATGAAACAATAAGCAAAATGTTAGTTAGCCATTAAAATTCCCTGTGTTCAAATAAAGATATATACCTCTTTATATAAAATGACTCATGCTAACAGATTGAGTTCATTTCAGTTCAGCCACTGTCATTTCCAACTCTTTGCAACCCCATGAATTGCTGTACACCAGGCCTCCCTGTCCATCACCAACTTCCGGAGTTTACTCAAACTCATGTCCATTGAGTCGGTGATGTCATCCAACCATTCATCCTCTGTCATCCCCTTCTCCTTCTTCCCAAATCTTTCCCAGCATCATGGTCTTTTCAAATGAGTCAGCTCTTCACATCAGGTGGCCAAAGTATTGGAGTTTCAGCTTCAACATCAGTCCTTCCAATGAACACCCAAGACTGATCTCCTTTAGGATGGACTGGCTGGATCTCCTTGCAGTCCAAGGGACTCTCAAGAGTCTTCTCCAACACCACAGTTCAAAAACATTAATTTTTGGATGCTAAGCTTTCTTTACAGTCCAATTCTCACATCCATACATGACTACTATAAAAGCCATAGCCTCGACTAGATGGACCTTTGTTGGCAAAGTAATGTCTCTGCTTTATTTACGCTGTCTGTCAGTCATAACTTTCCTTCCAAGGAGTAAGCGTCTTTTAATTTCATGGCTGCAGTCACCATCTGCAGTAATTTCGGAGCCCAGAAAAACAAAGTCAGCCACTGTTTCCACTATTTCCCTATCTATTTGCCATGAAGTGATAGGACTGGAAGCCATGATCTTAGTTTTATTGAGCTTTAAGCCAACTTTTTCACTGTCCTCTTTCAATTTCATCAAGAAGCTTTTTAGTTCTTCTTAACTTTCTGCCATAAGGGTGGTGTCATCTTCATATCTGAGGTTATTGATATTTCTCCCAGCAGATTCAATTACCCTTAATAACCCTGTGTATTTTATTAACCATGGCTTATAGTGAAAAAACCAGTCCATCCTAAAGGAGATCAGTCCTGAGTGTTCATTGGAGGGACTGATGTTGAAGCTGAAACTCCAATACTTTGGCCATATGATGTAAAGAGCTGACTCATTTGAAAAGACCCTGATGCTAAGGAGAATGGGAAGACAGAGGATGAGATGGTTTGATGGCATCACTGACTCAATGGACATCAGTTTGGGTAAACTCTGGGAGTTGGTGATGGACAGGGATGCCTAGCATGCTGGATCTATGGGGTCGCAAAGAGTTAGACACTACTGAGTACTGAGTGACTGAACTGAACTGATAGCATACATGCATCCCATAGTTTTGGTGTCACTAGCTGACTATCAGTTGGATAACTTAGGTTTAAATTTAGCTGATAATATTATCTGCTTAATAACATGATTCATATGTTCTGTTGCAACCTTCCCTCCCCACTATTTTATACACTGTGTATGTGAAAGTCACTCAGTTGTGTCCAACTCAGGTAACTCCATGGACTGTAGCCCACCAGGCTCCTCTATCCATGGAATTATCTAGGCAAGAATACTGGAGTGTGTTGCCATTTTCTATTCTAATTTTATACACTATAACATACTATATGGAACCCTAAACTTGGAAAATTAATTATAGTCACGTCTCTATCTTCTTTATAGTATGAAGAGTATACATAAGTTTTTGGAAAAATGATGATGTAATGAATTTATGCTTTTGTGACTGAATTTAATTAAATTTTAATGAATTAGAAAAAAAATTCAAAAAAGGCTGGTTTATCCATCTTGCATGCCCCGGATACTTGGGTTGTGGCAATCATGTATGCCACAGTCAGAAGAAGGCTTTATGGTAAGATTTTCTATACTCTTTCAAAGAAAGGAATCTTGAGACTTAAAATAAAAAAGTGATTTATTTGGAAAGCTTGTTTGTAGTGAAGCATGTGGATAAGAACATAATATTTACTGCTCTATGAAAATGTATATTTTAAGAACTTAAAATGGAAAGATAAAAAGTGTTTTATTAAAAATGCTAGAATAGATTAGTAATAAATTAGTGTAGTGTACCATATCAAAACGTTTAATAGGCAAGTATACATTAACTTCTGGTGTGTATGGTTTTCTCCAAACAGTTCTCTTTTTCCAAATATCTCTAATTTATATTTGCTTATATTGTTAATTTAAAAGTGAAGGAGAAAATATGTCTTTTGTAAAATCTGCTTGCTTTGTGACTTACTATTTAACTTAAATTTAAAGAAAACAATATTTATAATCACCTGTTAATTGTAGAGTACAATGTAGACATCACATTATTTCTATTTAATGAAAATGTGTAAAATATACAACTCTGAACACATATTAATTATTACCAAAATGCAGACTAATTTTATTAAGAGATATTCCTACTAGTTTCAAAAGGATGATCAAGCATGGTCTGAGTCCCATAAAGAAAATAGATAGCCTTCAAAATTCATTATTCTTAAACTCCATTCCAAATTTTTATGTGCTTATTTTTTGAGTGCTAGCTGTATTTCTGATATGCAGCTTCTGGAAATTCCATCAAGAGTCACATCTTTGTAGTCATAATATATGTTCATTGGAGGAAGAGATATTTAGGAGATTCATGAATTTAGCACAAAAGTGTCCCTGATGGTAGAAATGCTCTTTTCACAAATGAGTGCTATGAGTGAATGAAGCAGTACATCACAGCAGATCAATAACCAATGTTATGTACTGTCTCATGGTAAACTTTCTCTTCTGAGGTGCAACATACAATAGATCAATAGGAAAATAATTTCAAGAAAAGAGTTACTGACAAATAATTATATTTGAATTATTTCCATTGATATTTTCCCTCTGGTATTTTAGTTCAGTTTATACACCCAGGGTGGTGGTGGTGGGCAGGGAGGTGGAAACAGAGCAATACAATTTAATCAGGGAATGGAGAATTTGAAATATACTTGACCTACTTCCCATGAAAATATTAACTTGTCAATTATTTTGTTTAGGATAGCCACCCCCCACTTCTGATTATTTTGTTTTATTAGTCAGTACCAAATATAGACCAAGAACAACAATGCAGTGGAATACAATTTCCTTCCAATTCTAGTCAGTTATGTGATGAGAATTCAGAGAGGTGTGCCTCCTGTTTCAGATTTAGTGAAGTGCTAAGAATACAAATAAAAAGGAGATAGCATGACTGTTTACAAGTTATGGGTACTCTACGGGTAGATACACTTCTAGACAGTGCAGCTAGTTGGTTTCTAAGCATTAACAATGACTTTGGGAAGGAGACAAAGTCTAAAGTGGTATTAGAAGAAGGAATGAAAAGTTAATGCCAGATATGTCCCAAGAACAATGGAGGATAGAGGGACCAGCAAGGAAAAAGGCTCATGGTGGCAGACAACTAGCTATGTTACAGAATACTGTCCATGTTGTTAATGTCAGAGGTTCACCAGAACTAAAATACTGCCTTCTTAATAAAGCTCAGAGAGGAGCCAATGAGGTCTCATATTTGTCATAACCAGATACTAGCATATTTGCCACATTTCAGTCCTTAGAAGAAGATTGTAATTGGACATCATTTTATTAATTGTACTGGAGTTAGAAAACTGTCATATGATTGGCCACCCAGTTCTGGTTTTTGCATTATTGAAATTTGTCCTTTGATACTGGAATGCATTCTAAATAAATGTGGTTATGTTATAAATCATTTTAAAACACAATTTTCACTTCTTTTTTTTTTTGCTAATAACTTACTACTTGCTATTTATTTTATATTTATTTTAGACTATGGAAATTATGTTAGACAAAAAGCAAATCTGAGCAATTTTCTTATTCAAGTTCAAAATGGGTTGTAGAGCAGCAGAGACAACTTTCAACATCAATGATGTATTTGACCCAGGAACAGTTAATGAATGTACAGTCATGGTTCAAGAAGTTTTGCAAGGAGACAAGGGTCTTAAAGATGAAGAGCATAGTGGCTGGCCATCAGAAGGTGACAATATCAATTCAGAGGCATCATCAAAGCTGATCCTCTACTACCACATGAGCATTTTCCCAAGAACTCAATATCAACCACTGTATAGGCATTTGGCATTTGAAGCAAATTGAGAGGTGATAAAAGTTGATAAATGGATGCCTCGTGAGCTGACCGAAAATCAAACAAAACAAAACAGAACATCATTTTGAATTGTCATCTTCTCTTATTCTGTGCAACAACCAGGAGCGATTTCTCAATTGAATCATGACTTGTAATGAAAAGTAGATTTTATGGGACAGCTAACAATGACCAGCTCAATGGTTGGACCCAGAAACTCCAAAGTACTTCCTGAAACTAAGCTTGCACAGAAAAAGGACATAGTCACTGCTTGGTGGTCTGCTGCCCATTTGATTCACTACAGCTTTACAAATTTCAGTGAAACCACTACATCTATTAAGTATGCTCAGGAAATCAATGCAATTAACTGAAAACTACGATACCTGCAGCCAGAAAGGGCCCAATTTTTCCCCATGCCTACACTTGACTGCATGAAGCACAAGTAACACTTAAAAAGTTGAATGAATTGGGCCAGGAAGTTTTGCCTCATCTGCCATATTCACCTGAACTCTTGCTAACAGACTAACACTTGTACAAACATCAACTTTTTGCAGGGAAAAGTCTTCTATGACGAGAAGGATGCAGAAAATTCTTTCCAAGAGTTCATCTAATCTCAAAGCATGGATTTTTATGCTACAGGAATAACAAACTTACTTCTCATTGGCAAAATGTGTTGATCGTAATGATTCCTATTTTGATTAATAAGATATATTCGAGCCTAGTTATAATAGCTTAATGGAGAAGGCAATGGCACCCCACTCCAGTACTCTTGCCTGGAAAATCCCATGGACAGGGGAGCCTGGTGGGCTGCAGTCCATGGGGTCGCTAAGAGTTGGACACAACTGATCAGCTTCATTTTCACTTTTCACTTTCATGCATTGGAGAAGGAAATGGCAACCCACTCCAGTGTTCTTGCCTGGAGAATCCCAGGGACGGGGGAGCCTGGTGGGCTTCCATCTATGGGGTCGCACAGAGTCGGGCACGACTGAAGCGACTTAGCAGCAGCAGGATAATGACTTAAAATTCATGGTCTGAAACCACAATTACCTTTGTACCAACCTAATAAATAATACCCTCATTTTATTTGTAAATTTCCCCCACTTTTGGAGGAGCAGAAGCTCCTCAGCTAAGTCTTCACTTTTGATGCAAGCATATGAAATGACTCAGCCAATCAGATACTCCCAGTCAACCTGTTTATTTAATAGCTAATGATACAAGAACAAAGATGTTGGACAATTCATTGTAGTGGTAGCTGTGGAAGTGATATTAAAATTATCAAGAGTTCCTTGCAAAATGGTGCTGTCAAGTACTGGCAGCATCTACAGTGTAAACTGTGATATGTGGTACCCAGCAGTGACAATGGTGATTCTCAGCACATGGTTCTCCCTGGGCTAATTTGTGCTGGAGGGTAACCTTCCTAGCGATGTTCTACCTCTACCCAATTTCCCTAGTCTGGTTTTCTACTATTTCTATTAATGTTCTAAACTACCATAAATCCTTCTAAAAATATTTTTTTAATGATCAAAGATAAACACTTAAACCTAATAATCTGACTGATGTCACTCTCACAGTGTGACTGCTGACACAAAGTGCTTAATGTGTAATTTGATTGACTTGTAGCATAGATCTCACACACAGAATTTATACAAATGCTTAATCCCATTCAAAATTCCCTATCTGGCCCTCTTCATACTGATTCTCATATGATATAACATGTGATAGTGATACATAAAGGCATCCTCATTTATATCATTTACTTTGTGGTATCACTGGGGGAAGAGTCAAGTACACAATGGGGATTGTGCAGGTAAGAAAGTTGAATGAAAGCCATCACAAATAAAAAAGTCAATTGGATCTTCAACCTGACAGATCAGAGTGCTTAAAGAACACAACATGTAACGGTAAATCACTGGAAATAAGGTTGGCAAAGGGATTAGCAAGGGTTAGATCAGGAGGAAGAGTTCATTAGACTATGAAATTTGGATTTAACCCTGTTGACCAATGCTTCTTAAAACATAATTGCCCATAAATCTTCAACAACTGTAAAACAATTTTTTTAAATAAAAAGTCATTAAATCTCAACTCTGGTGATTAAGATTTAATTACAATTATGGGCAGAAATATGCATTTAAATTAAGCACCTTGAATAATTTGAAATAACTAGTCTAGTAACACTTTTTGAGAAACATCACTTAATTTTTATGACAAATCACTGAATCCATTCATTTATTCAGTCATTCAACAAACTTTATTAAAATCCTAGTATGATTCTAAGCATTGGGGATATGGTGGTTAATGTCTTAGGCAGATATCAGCTCTTGAATGGCTTACATTGTTGTATGTTATGTGTAATCGCAGTTGAGGGAGGAGAGAAACAATAAATAAATTAAAATGCTAGATGTTTATACTTTATATAATATTAAAGCAAAGTAGGTGAATTCAGATGGTGGACTTAACATTTTATGGTTATTCAGTATAGAGTATCTTTATAAAAAGATATTTGAGAAAGGATAGTAAGTGCAGATGGAGGGAAATCACAATATGTTGTAGAGAAGAACAACTATGAGTGCCAGGAATTTGGAAAATATTTGGTGCATTTGAAGAATGGCAAAAAAACCCTGGTGTGACTACAGGGGAGACAAAAACATTTGCCATCTGGACATGAGATCTGTCAGCATTCCTTGGGACTATTGGGGCATTTTACCTTTTTCTAATTGAGATGTGAAATTATTGGAAGATCTCAATCTCAGACTTGATCCTACTGTCATGACAAGAGATCAGGGACACTCCCCGCATAAGCCACATGATGCTCAAATGAAGGGTGTGATTTGAGGAGATGATCACAGTCTTTCAGGGTATGAGAGAGAAGGAGCATTTATGGATACAGAAAAAAGTGGGTTGATAGAATTAATGAGATCACATGGAAATGTTCTGCTGAATACTTCCCTTTTTTGAGTAAAATAGAAAACAGCATAACTACTATCTCAAATTTTAATTGAGAGGGACAAATGAGTACATGGATTAGGAGCATGCAGTCGACTTGGGAAACACGAAGGAGAGTTTGGCATTTGAAATCATGAATGTCAAATGGGGCCAGGTAGCAAGCTTGTGAATCTCCCCTGCAAACTCAAATTCTGCTCTACAGGAACAGAATAAGCAAAGATCTCAATTTTACCAGAATGTTTTTTCCAGGTGAGGTAAATGATGGGAGAAAGGTACAAGGGAGCTGGAAATACATAAAAATTACTGAATTTAATAAGTCATTAAGTCTTTTAAGCTAAGTGCACAAGAAAGTAAGGGCATTGTAGGCTGAGTGATAGAGAAAATAAAACAGTATCTACATACTGTAAATTATTGTTCAGTCACTAAGTTGTGTCCTACTCTTCCTGACTACATGGGCTGCAGCATGCCAGGCTCCTCTGTCTTCCACTATCTCCCCGAGTTTGCTCAAACTGATGTCCATTGACCATCTCATCCTCTGTCACCGCCTTCTCCTCCTGCCCTCAATCTTTCATAGCAATACAGTCTTTTCCAATGAATCAGCTCTTTGTATCAAGAGGCCAAACTCTGGGAGCTTCAACTTCAGCATCAGTCCTTTCAGTGAATATTCAGAATTGATTTCCTTTAGGACTGACTGGTTTGTTCTCCTTGTAGTCCAAGGACTCTCAAGAGTCTTCTCTAGCACCACAATTCAAGAGAATCAGTTACTTAGTGCTCAGCCTTCTTTATGGTCCAATGTAAATTGTACATGAGTCTTAGAAAAATCATAGCTTTAATGAACCTTTGTTGGCAAAGTGATGCCTCTGCTTTTCAATATAATGTCAAGGTTTGTCATAGCTTTCCTTCCAAGAAACAAGTGTCTTTTAATTTCATTGTTGTAGTCTCCCTTCATAGTGATTTTGGAGTCTGAGAAAATGCCCATGTCCAATCCTGCCATCTCTTGCTTGAATACATCCAATTTATGTTGATTCATGGACCTGACATTCCAGATTCCTATACAATATTGTCCTGAGCATTAGACTTTATTTTCACCACCAGATACATCCACAACTAAGCATCATTTCCACTTTGGCCTAAGAGCTTCATTTTTTCTGGAGTGTAACTGCCCTCTGCTCTTACCTAGTAGCATATTGGACACCTTCTGACCTGGAGGTCTCATTTTAGGGTGTCATATCTTTTTGCTTTTTCATACTGTTCCTGGGGTTCTAACAGCAAGAATATTGGAGTGGTTTGCTATTTCCTTCTCCAAAGGATCATGTTTTGTCAGAACACTTCACTATGACCAATGAGTCTTGGGTGGCCCTGCATGGCATGGCTTATAGCTTCATTGAGTTATGAAAACGCCTTTGTCAAAACAAGGCTGTGATTCATGAATGGATACTGTCAGTACAGGTGAATAAAATCATTGTAGAATTTATGATTCTGGAAATATCAAACTGAAAGTTTTGATGTGTTGGCTTAAGATCCTAATGCTAAATATTAAATTGTGAATGTATTTCAGTTACTATGCATGTAAAAGACTAAGATATGACTATATAAATTTGGGAGAGATATAGAGTAGAGACAGAATCATAGGAGGGAGATGACAAGTTAGGGAATGGCCGGGGCAATTGTGAAATCATCTATGTGGGTAATGCAATCACCAAGAATTACCAAGAATAATGACAGGTTTAATATTCAAGAATGAGACATTGAGTCAGAAACAAAATCTTCAAGGTATGAGGCAGAATGATCCAAGTCAGTCAGTTCAGTTCAGTGCAGTTGCTCAATTATGCCTGACTCTTTGTGATTCTATGGACTGCAGCACACCAGGCCTCCCTGTCCATTACCAACTACCAGAGACTACTCAAACTCAAGTCCATAGAGTCGGTGATGCCATTCAACTATCTCATCCTCTGTCATCCCTTCTCCTGCTTTCAATCTTTCCCAGCATCAGCGTCTTTTCCAATGAGTCAGTTCTTTGAATCAGGTGGCCAAAGTATTGAAGCTTCATCTTTAGCATCAGTCCTTCGAATGAATATTCAGAACTGATTTCCTTTAGGATTGACTGGTTTGATCTCCTTGCTGTCCAAGGAATGCTCAAGAGTCTTCTCTACCACCACAGTTCAAAAGCATCAATTCTTCAGCACTCAGCTTTCTTGATGGTCCAACTCTCATATCCATACATAGCTTTGACTAGATGGACCTTTGTTGGCAAAGCAATGTCTCTGCTTTTTAAAATGCTGTCTAGGTTTGTCATAGCTTTTCTTCCAAGGAGCAAGCATCTTTTAATTTCATGACTGCAATCACCATCTGCAGTGATTTTGGAGCCCAAGAAAATAAAGTCCATCACTGTTTTCTTTGTTTCCCCATCTATTTGCCAAGAAGTGATGAAACCTCAGGCTATGATCTACTTTTTTTGAATATTGAGTTTTAAGCCAGCTTTTTCATTTTCATCAAGAGGTTCTTTAGTTCTTCTTCACTTTCTGCCATAACAGTGGTATCATCTGCATAATCTGAGGTTATTGAAATTTATCCTGACAATTTGGATTCCAGCTTGTGCTTCATCCAGCCAGCATTTTGTGTGAAGTACTCTGTGTATAAGTTAAATAAGCAGGGTGACTATATATGGCATTGATATACTCCTTTCCCAATTTGAAAACAGTCCATTGTTCCATGTCTGTTTCTAACTGTTGCTTCTTGAGCTGCATACAGATTTCTCAGGAGGCAGGTATGGTGGTCTGGTATTCCCATCTCTGTAAGAATTTCCCACATTTTTTTGTGATCCACACAGTCAAAGGTTTTGGCATAGTCAGTGAAGCAGAAATAGATATTTTTCTGGAATTCTCTTGCTTTTTCTATGACCCAATGGATGTTGACACTTTGATCTCTGCTTCTACTGCCTTTTCTAAATCCATCTTGAACACCTGGAAGTTCTCAATTCTCATACAGATCAAAGTCTGTAGACAATAGCAATATGGAAATATCCATATTGCAAAGGAAATAACTTATGCAAGCTTCATATAATTCTATTATTTTTTTATTATTATAAAATGTTACTGCTTTTGAATATGAAGAATTAAATGCCTTCCAAAAATTTGTTCTGGCTTCTAAAGTGAGAACAAAGAAAATATTTTTATCTAGGGGTGGGTTTGGTATATCACATTCATAAAGGAAGGGTAAAAGTTGAACACTTTATGGGAAATAGATGAGGAAACAGTGGAAACAGTGTCAGACTTTATTGTTTTGGGCTCCAAAATCACTGCAGATGCTGATTGCAGCCATGAAATTAAAAGATGCATACTCCTTGAGAGAAAAGTTATGACCAACCTAGATAGCATATTCAAAAGCAGAGACATTACTTTGCCAACAAAGGTCCATCTAGTCAAGGCTATGGTTTATCCAGTGGTCGTGTATACATGTGAGAGTTGGACTGTGAAGAAAGCTGAGTGCCGAAGAATTGATGCTTTTGAACTGTGGTGTTGGAGAAGACTCTTGAGAGTCCCTTGGACTGCAAGGAGATCCAATCAGTCCATTCTGAAGGAGATCAGCTCTGGGTGTTCTTTGGAAGGAATGATGCTAAAGCTGAAACTCCAGTACTTTGGCCACCTCATGCGAAGACTTGACTCACTGGAAAAGATTCTGATGATGGGAGGGACTGGGGGCAGGAGGAGAAGGGGACAACAGAGGATGAGATGGCTGGATGGCATCACGGACTCGACGGTCGTGAGTTTGAGTGAACTCCGGGAGATGGTGATGGACAAGGAGGGCTGGCGTGCTGCGATTCATGGGGTCGCAAAGAGACATGACTGAGCGACTGAACTGAACTGAACTGAAGAGCTGAACATGTTAATGCTCTTTAGAATTTAATGGAAGCAATTTTTATGGGATAATTTCTATACTTATTGCTTGGTTTTCCTTGAAGTAATTTATCACTATTGTTTCTCTAAGGATTAAGAGTTTCAGTAGAGATAAGTATTTAGCTGGAAAGTTAATAGAGAGGGAAAAGAGAAAGGAAATGGTGGACAAATAGAGAATGAGGGGGAAAAAGAATGATTATAAAGATAATTAAAAGAAAGAGTAACTAAAGAAGTAGGAAGGAAGAGAAGAGAAAGAAACATGGTGAAGGTAGATGAGTAAGCCCTGGAGAGTATGAAGGAAATAGAAGAGATGTTTCCCATAGGTTATTAAGCAAAAATTGAAATAAAAGACAGAGGGAAGAGAAAGAGGGTTAATTATTATTCAATACTTTAGACAAATAATTTTCTGAGGTGGAATTATCTGAACTGTAAGCAGTAAGAAACAGAAGAAAAGTGGTGCTCAGCATGTGTATGATGCCAGGACAGGCACACCATGGGAAAGGGTCATTCAGTTGACAGCTTTCCACTCCTGGCATCAGATTGCACAGCCAGGCTAGGACAGTTTAATTGACACGGTTTATGCCAGGATGTGGCAGAGTGACACTGCACTAAGCTGAGAGAGGGAGACCATTGAGATTTGATTGTGAGGGATTGCCACAAATCAGTCTTTTATAGCTTTATGAAATGGTTCATGTGGCTTAAAGCTTAATGTTCTTTTTCATTAGCATCAATAAGAGCTTAAAATGGAACAAAATTAAAAGAACATATATGACAAAAATTTCTCTAAAGCCATGTATTCTCTAACATTTTCAGAGTTTCTACTTTACCACAATCTGTCACTGAAAACACAGCATGATTCTTTTTAAAATTCAGTATGATATATGACAAAAATTTTACAAAGCAGTATCATACTTGTTTATGACTTTGCATTTTAAATATATTAAAAAAAATTTTTGACGTCTTTCACATGTGTAAGGTTTACATGCATAAATCACATAAACAGTGGGGAAATATATTGAAAACTCATGCTAAATATGCAAGAAATAATGGTTATAATTTTGGGGTAAATGATCCCTAACATGATTAAGCCTAAAATACTTTAGAAAAAGAACAATTGAACCACAGAAGAATCACTTAAGAAACTTACCAACCAGGGTATTTGTATGCAAGCTCCAAAAAAAACAACTTCAGCTTATCCAAGCAAAAAAGAGGATTGGGGCAGTTAACAGAGCACAGAGCCAAAAGACAGAAGAGTATATGCTTTGGGTGGCCTGCATTACATCCCCTGGGCTAGTCTGTGAATGTGTCACAGCTGTGCATGACAGTGTCCCACCTGAAGCTAGTACTCTACAAGTGTCTTTTTCTGCCTCAAGGCTTTCTCTGAAGCCTCTGGAGCCTGCTCTGCCTGCAGGTGTAGCCTAAGTGGGCAGGGAAATAAATGGCGTTCCGGGCAGCCCTCATACAATAGGGAATCATTGCAGAGGGTGACCATCCAAGCCTTCAGACATACCTGTGTCTAAGGTATCCTCCATACTTCCCTAGCACCCATGCCTATGCCTAATTCAGAGACATAGATTAATCTTACTTTTTCATCCCTGCTGTATGCATTCATTCAAATTCTCATTTCAAGCTCTGCTTTTGGAGGAGTCCCAAATTAAGATAATAGGAAATAGGAAAGTGCTGATGTCTGTAGAAGTAAGGTGTGTTCTTCAGAATATTATCATGGATTCAACTATTGTCATCCTTGAGTCACCATTCTAATTATCCAAGGAGTGTTATTTTGCCTTAGCTTGATGCATGGATCTACTGACTGACTGGCAGAGGGCTGTATTACTTTCTCATTGCCACTGTAACAAATTACCATAATCTAGTGGCTTAAAACAAGCCATGTTTATTACCTTATACTTCTGGAGGTCAGAAGTTGGAAATGAGGTTTACAGAGTTAAAATCAAGGTGAGAACAAGGCTGCATTCCTTCTGTAGATTCCAGAAGAGAATTATTTCTTAGCCTTTTCTAGTTTCTAGAGACCAACTGTGTTCATAAACCCCACTTTCACTTTCAAAGCATGTCTCTGTAACTTCTGCTTCCATCATGATATCACCTTTTTTGATTCTGACCCTTTTATGTTCATACATGGTTACATTGGCTGATTCAAATAAATGATGACCTCCCCATCACCAAATTCTTAATCATATCTATCAGCTACCATTGTTAAGCAAAGTGACATATGTTTGGGTCCTGGTGTTGTAGACAAGGACATCTTTGAGGAGTATATTATTTTGTGTAAAAGAGTTCAGCACCCCGACAGTGACAACAGATATGAGGAAGATATCTCTCCCAGAATAAATGTGTTGTTGTTCGGTCACTCAGTTATGTCCAACTCTTTGTGACCCCATAGACTTCAGTACACCAAGCTTCCTTAGTCCTTTACTATCTCCTGGAGTTTGCTGAAACTCATGTCCACTGAATCAATGATGCTATCCAACCATAGGGTGCTGACAAAAGGGTAGCAGAAATCATAAGCAATAAATACCACTTTAAGAAAAATTACCATTTATATGTGATTAATCTTCCCCAACCATTATTTTGAAATCACTAATTAATAGTTTACCATGTCTCAGATATTCAGCTGGGCCCTAGATTACTCCCTCCCTCTAAACATATTGCAGCATATGTGTTTAAAAAAATAGAAAAAGATCAAGTTTCAAAAATGCATCATCTTTGTCTAATGGTACATTGGAGTTTGTACTGGATAACTTAAGTAGAAATCCCAGCATCCAGATATAGCTTTCTTCTCAAATTTAACAAATCCTAAGCACACCAGACCCCTGCAAACAACACTCACATGGTAGTATATACACACACACATTCTTCTATATGTGAGTATCTGAAAGCAATCAGCTTTCGACTGAGAATTATTGAAAAGTATTCTCTAGAAGAAATATCTGTCATGACTGTTGAACTGCCTCCTTTTGTAACATCTTACATTGTTTCTTTTGCAACTTCATAAACCTTTTCAATAGAATATATCTACTGTATTTGTTATGGACTGAATATCTGTGTCTCTCCTCCAAATTCAAATGTTGAAACTCTAATCCCAATATGAAGGTCTTAGGAGGTGGGGCTTCGGGCAGGTAATTAGATTTTGGTGGAGCCTTCATGAATGGGATTAGGGCCCTTATAAACAGGTTTCCAAATGGTTTCCTTGCTCTCTTTTCACCAAGTGAGGATAACAAGCAAACAACCCAAAGGAGGGTCCACTCCAGAAACCCAAGCTGGTACCCAGCCCCAGAGCTGGGAGAAATAAATGTCTATTATTTATTATTTATAAGCCACCTAGTCTATGATACTTTGTTATAGCAGTTTGAACTAGCAAAGACAGTAGTCAGCCAAACCAGCAAGAAAATTCTATTCTATTTAACCTACTAAAACAGTGTGCTGTCTCCCACCCCCAGCCCCAGCCCGCCACAGACACCTTTAGCTGAAAGGCCATTTTCAGTCCCTACCTCCTTTCACATTTGCTTGGTAAGGATATTTTAATTTTTTAATATATAATTCATAAATGTGGCCTCCTATTTGGCTTATTGCTTGTCTCCACAAAGAAAATAAGCATTCTATCTTCACATAACCCACATGATATAATTAATCACATGCATATGTTTATTGCATATTACAACCCTTATTAAACATATACAACTTTTACTGATGAGTTCTCTGAGATCAAGATCTAAAACACTGGCAAAATATATAGCTGTAATGATTATTTTAATAGATTTTACTGATATGAATTTAATTCAAGTGAAAGGTAAAATGTAGTCAGATTATAGAACATTTAGGAATTAGCTTTTTAAAAGTAGCAAAGAGTGATTGGAGAGAGTTATAATTCCAAAAATATTAGCCTGCAAGTGGTATAAATTGAGGAAAAAATAAAAATTTGAATTTGAAGTAAGAATCTAATATAAATTAGGTGAAGAGAAGTAAGAGAATTAGCACTATGGCTCTGAGAATGAGATATTGGTAACTTTGAAATCATCTTTCCAATTAAACTTTTATGAACTGTAATTATTCTGAAAATATTTGCTTAGGTCAACTTGTTCAAGAAAAGTTGTATTCCAACATATGGAGGAAGAGAAAAATGTTCTCCAGATGTTACTCTGCACAGCAGCAACAAAAGAATCTATCTGCTGTTACTATGTTTAATTTTTCTTCCTAGGACTCCAATTACATCTCAAGTTGTTTAATTTAGTCTAATCTTATGAATTTACTTTAAAGTTTATTTTGAGAGTTCTCTAGGTGGTCCCATGCAGCCTTTTGTAGCTAATGAGTGATAACAAATCGTTTGTTTTTATAGAAGACAGGAGTGTTTTTCAATATATCATTAGTCTGGTGAAGGTATCAGATTTTGATTATTGGATTCTACTTGATCCTTGTCTTTGTTACCATGGAGATAGGAAAAATATTTTGATGGGCTAGAGAAGTATGTAGGAGTAGAACATAGTCTCTTTCCAGTTTTGGTCTTCAGCCTAAAAATAATAGGAATAGTTCTTAGCTATTCTGTCATATCTCATTTTTAATACTCTTCACTAAAATAAATGAATTCCTTTTTACACCACTCTGGTGCATTTCCTGTATTTCAAAAATCACATTTGTTTTATTTATCTCTACTGTATATGTGTATAATTTAATGAACTATTGACTAAAGTAGTGGTAGAGAAGAAAATGTACGTCTTAAGTTTAAACTTAGAAACAATACTCTTTCTAAAACTAAGATGGACTGTATTTGGAAATTTATATAAATTACTACTGTTATGACTGAGTTTTTTTTTAATGGATATGTGTTTTCCACAATTTTGGCAATACATTTGTTTGTTAGTTAGATTAACTCCTGCTCATTTCTCTCACATGATATGTGAATTAGTAAATATAGAAGATATCATGCAATTTGTAAAATCACCATTTTACAAAACCTACAAAAAATTTGTTGATGACAGAATCATGAATTGATATTAAACATTGAACTGAAGATTACTGAACAGATTATTTACATACCTTCAAGTTATCATCTCATAGATTATTCATTCATTGCAAAGGGAAATTGTATATATTTACAATATAACAATCAGGCAGATACCACTTTAATTAAGTGATGAAACAACATCACCAACAATGAAACAAATTAACATTGCATGCCTCAGGGTGTGATACCCTGAGAATAACACAACATCACCTATAAGATATTCTTGTAAAAACAAAATTAAGAACCTGAATCTAATCAAAAGGAAATAATCAAGCAAACCTAACTGAAGGGTGTTTTGTAAAACAAATGATGTGGAACTTCAAAAAAATATAGCAATGCTATGAAAGAAATTAAATAAACAAATAAATCAAGCTGATAAACTATTCTAGTTTAAAGATATTTAAAAGATGTGGCATTTATTGGGTTCTGATTCCAACAAAGAAACATGGTGAAAAAACATCATGTGGCTAACTAGGGTCAGAATTTTGACTTAGGATAACTACATTGGTTCAATTTTCTATTTTTTAAGCACAGCCAGTCTGGTCAGAAATGAGTGTGGAAATTATGACAAATGCAAAAAGACCTTCTCTTGGCCTTACATGTATTTCTAGTTACTAACTTACCTTTCACTTCTTTTCAAATTCTACATGAATTATATAGATAATTATAACCTAATATCTTCCTTTCATTTTCCCATACACTGAAGTTTAGTTTCCAATGCTACCACTTCATGAAACTTCTCCTGCCATTCATCATAAATAACATGGAATTATTTCAGTGGTTCTCATTTCCCTCTTCAACATTTAACACTTCCCTGAAATTTCTTTTGCTCCTAATGTTTGGGATGCTATCATCTCCTTTTCTTTCTGCCTCTCAGTTGTTTTTCCTATTTTTCTGCTAGATTCTGCTTGTCCATTTCATAAAAGTAGATATTTCCAGTGCTATTTATCTTCATTCCATATTTCTTCCCACTTTATGTGTTCTCTGTGGCATGCTTTTATTGAGATGCAACATTTATACTCTCATTTTTGTAGAAATGGCTTTTTTTCTTTTGTAGAAATGGCCTGCATCACTAACTTAAACCTGCTTCCAGATATCTACATTTAAATATTTGCCAGCACTTTCTACTTAGATATTCCAAGAGGCCCTCTAGCTTAAAAGGTACAACATTAAACTCATTATTTTATTTACATATCTACATAATTTTTTTCTTATTTATACAAATATCTTCCTTATTCCCTATTAAAAATCTTTGGATTTATCATAGTTATATTGTATTTCTTCATCAATATTCATTAGGCAACAAAACCCTACCAGATTCTCCCAACTCACTTTTCATTCACTTTGAGTTAATGTCTGAATCTTGCAATTACAACTTTAGAATTATACAAAAAATCTGCTTTCTCTTGCCCATCACTATTGACATTGGTTAAGTCAAATAATCCTCTGCTCTCTTTGGATACAGGTAATACTTTACTTGTGTCTAGACCAACCTGCTTCTTCAGAGTCCTGAGTCTACATAAGGGTGATCTCTCTTCATTATGTATCTTATGTGTCACCACCATCATTGATATTCCTCGTTTACTCCCATAATCTTCAGAACACATTTTAAGCTTCTGCATGTAATGTACAGCAGGATTCTTCACCTTCCTTATGAATACTAACCCAGACTCATCTCCATTGCTCTATAATTCTGTACACTTGAATAGTAATTGTATTTTTTTGAACAAGGTATGCTTTCTTGTTTCCCAAGCTTTCACATTTATACTTATTTTTGCCTGGAAGTTCTTTCATAGAGTGTTCAACTGGTAAACTCTCTCTCAAATTTAGTTTCAGATGCTACTTCCTCTGAGAAACCTATCCTGAGTACCTTGGGCATATCCAACATTAACTCAAACACTTTTCACATGTCCTGTCTACTTTAAAGCAGCTTATCAGTGATTTAATCAGTCATAACAATAGTAGTTACTAACTAGTATGAACTGATTGGTGTCTCCTGGAGACACACAATGAATATAAGAGAATGTATACTATTACAATATGTGTTGATAGTGTGATACATATTTATATGAACACAAAATAATTCATTGGATATTACTCAATCTGTTTTATTCATTTTGTTGATCAGATATTGTCAGCCTTGCTTTAGATACAGAATCAAAAGAACAAAATAAAGTTTTGCCAAGTCATGAGTTACTTTAGTCATTTAGACTCAGAACACATATCAGTATAGCTAAGGGAATAAAGCATTATACTTTAATTTAATATGCCTATAAATCTCCATAATTTCCCATATCTTCTGTATAAGCAATTTATAAAGATAGGTTCTACTGGTAATTCTGACAATATACTTAATTTTTTAATTGCATGAATGGTGCTATTGCAATAAAGTTTATTTTTAATGGTGATAGTAATTAATATCCAGTTCAGAAAATTTGCTAAATTATTTTTACATAAGAACATTGGCTAAAAGGTAACTCTAAAATTTTGGTCGAGTTTCCTTTTTTTTTTTTTCAAGATCTTGTATTGCAATGGCAAAGCAAATGGGCTTTGTAGTTTAAAATTGGATTTTAATCTTAGAGCCAGCTGCATGACATTAGGCAAGATGTATAGCAACACCATGACTTGGGTTACTCATCTGTAAAATGGTGATAAGGATATTTATACCATAGGTATATTTTTGAAAATTAAACAAAACTATGCTTGCAAGTTATTCAGTGTCTGGAATTATGTACACGATTAATAGATCTTGGCAATTTTGGCACTTTTTTTTTTTCATTTTGTGCTGATCATGTAATTCATTATTTTATACTGTAATTTACTCATTTTATATAATAAGTTTTTTTTCATTTGCCATGAGAATTTTCCGGAGGTGGTAATACATTTAAATATATATATATATATGTGTGTGTGTGTGTGTATTTTATCAGAAATAGCATAAAGTTTCCCTTCTTCCTGAAATATTCTCCATTTATAGCCATTAAGATTTAAATTTCACAAATAAATATTTTACCTGTATAAAGAAACATAAAATCTATTTTTAAAAGTTGAGACACTTTTGGATAAAGACAGAAACACTGCAGACATTTCAGAATACCCAAACTGTGTACTGAAAGAAAACTTTTATTGTAGCTTAAAAATTTACATTTTTACATAGACACTTGGTGAAAAACATAGTAATCAGAATCAGTGATGCTTCTGCCGCTGCTGCTACTGCTGCTAAGCCGCTTCAGTCGTGTCCGACTCTGCGACCCCATAGACAGCAGCCTACCAGGCTCTTCTGTCCCTGGGATTCTCCAGGCAAGAACACTGGAGTGGGTTTCCATTTCCTTCTCCAATGCATGAAAGTGAAAAGTGAAAAGTCAGACGCTCAGTCGTGTCTGACTCTTAGGGACCCCATGGACTGTAGCCCACCAGGATCCTCCATCCATGGGATTTTCCAGGTAAGAGTACTGGAATGGGTTGCCATTGCCTTCTCTGCAGAATCAGTGATAGTGAATTATTTATTTCGTCTTTTTCACCACTGCAAAAATCACCTTAGCATTCCATATTACCAAAAAGTGAAATGCACTGATCTGTAATAGGCTTTTTGGATGACACAAACTATGCTTTTATAGTTTTATGGTTAGACTGCAGTTGTATAGTGTTTCCCCCGTGGCTCTGCCGTAAATAATCTGCCTGTGATGCAGAAGTCACAGGAGACATGGGTTCGCATCCCTGCGTTGAGAAGTTCCCCTGGAGGAGGAAATGGCAACCCTCTCCAGTATTCTTGCCAGGAATCCCATGAACTGAGCAGCCTGTCAGGCTACAGTTCATAGGGTTGCAAAGAATCAAACCAGCTAAAACCACTGAGCAGACACGCACACAGTTGTATAATATAATTAACCACAACCTTATCTGACATTACAAAAATTCAATGAAGTAAAAGTCTATTTTTAAAATGGACCAATTATAATTTATACAGATAATTGCATGTACTCCTTTTACTGTCAGTGGCTGTCTGACTCCTGATCAAGATCTTTCTGTGTTTGCCTTAGCGGTTTGAAGATAAACCTAGTTCTAATCTTTTTATTTAAATCCAGAGATCAATGTAGAGTATATATTTGGTAATATGTTCTATAGTCATGATCCTACAGGTTCTGTTGTTTGATAAATGCATATTTGAAGAGAAACTTCAGTGCATGAATTATGAATCTCTTTCATATGTCACCTGAAATTTCTTGTTCTCTGTTTTTCTGATTTTTAACTCAGCCTAAATACACACACCTCCTCTCTGTCTTTCACACAAACACACACATACTGCTTCCAAATGTTCATCTACATATTGTGTATTCCAAATAGGGTGTAGCATGTTCAGTGATATGAAGATGAATTTAAATTCTCTGCCATCAAAAATGTTTAGAATCTAGTGTTAATGTATATTAACAAAAGGAGCAGCAACAGTAAAAACTATGTATATTTTCTAAACATTCTAGCTCTGTTTGACTCTTTGCAGCCCCATGGACTGTAGCCCACCAGTTCCTCTATTTATGGGATTCTCCAGGCAAGAATATGGGAATGGGTTGCCATTCCCTCCTCCAGGGGCACTTCCCAACCCAGGGATTGAACCTGGGTCTCCTGTGTTGCAGGCAAATTCTTTACCATCTGAGGCATCTGGGAAGTCCCATAGATTTCATTAGATCTTTATGTATATAGCTAATTTCACAAATTAAACTCCTTTTGGAGTTGGTATTATTATTTTTATTTTACTAAGTAAAGAATAAAAATAAGGAAACAACAAAATATCTTTCCATAGTTGTACACCTTAGAAATCGGTTTCATCTGACACCAAATGCTATCAGGTTAGCTCTCTTTTGGAAAATTGAGAGGAGACCAATAACAGAGGTATCATTCAGTTGCCAGGGAACTCTGAGATGGGAGCCATGGTGAAGGAAATTAGGAAGTCTTCATTTTTGTTATAGCATTTGTGGTGATACTTAACAAAAGCACTGTAACTAGTTAGGACTAAAAAACCAGAAAAGGTATTCCAGAAAAATTCCTGCTTACTCCTCAAGTTTTGAGAATTGTTATACCAGATCACTTTACCTGTCTCCTGAGAAATCTGTTTGCAGGTCAACTGTTAGAACTGAACATGGAGCAACAGACTGGTTCCAAGGGAAATGAGTACATCAAGGCTGTAGATTGTCACCTGGTTTATTTAATTTATATATGAAATTCTGGGCTGGATGAAGCACAAGCTGGAATCAAGATTGCAGGGAGTAATGTCAATCACCTCAGATATGCAGATGACACAACGCTTATGGCGGAAAGTTAAGAGGAACTGAAGAGCCTCTTGAAAGTGAAAAAGAGTGAAAAATCTGGCTTAAAAGTCAACATTCAAAAAATGAAGATCATGGCATCTGGTCCCAAAACTTCATGGCAAACAGATAGGGAAACAACGGAAATGGCAAGAGACTTTATTTTTGGTGAAGGTGAAGTCGCTCAGTCGTGTCCGACTCTTTGCAACCCGTGGGCTGTAGCCCACCAGGCTCCTCCGTCCGTGGGATTCTCCAGGCAAGAATACTGGAGTGGGTTGCCATTTCCTTCCAAAATCACTGCAGATGGTGACTGCAGTCATGAAATTAAAAGAGCTTACTCTTTGGAAGAAAAGCTATAACCAACATAAACAGCATATTAAAAAGCAAAAACACTACTTTTCTGACAAAGCTGTGTCTGGTCAAAGCTATGGTTTTTCCAGTACTCATGTATGGATGTGAAAGAGACATAGATGTATAGAACAGTCTTTGGGGCTCTGTAGGAGAGGGAGAGGGTGGGATGATTTGGGAGAATGGCATTGAACATGTATAATATCATATATGAAACAAATCGACAGTCCAGGTTAAAGGCATGATACTGGATGCTTGGAGCTGGTGCACAGGGACGACCCAGAGGGATGGTATGGGGAGGGAGGAGGGAAGGGGGTTCAGGATGGGGATCACGTGTATACCTGTGGCGGATTCATGTTGATGTATGGCAAAACAATTGCACTCATCTCACATGCTAGTAAAGTAATGCTCAAAATTCTCCAAGCCAGGCTTCAGCAATACATGAACTGTGAACTCCCTGATATTCAAGCTGGTTTTAGAAAAGGCAGAGGAACCAGAGATCAAATTGCCAACATCCTCTAGATCATGGAAAAAGCAAGATAATTCCAGAAAAACATCTATTTCTATTGATTGACTATGCCAAAGCCTTTGACTATGTGGATCACAATAAACTGTGGAAAATTCTGAAAGAGATGGGAATACCAGACCACCTAACCTGCCTCTTGAGAAATCTGTATGCAGGTCAGGAAGCAACAGTTAGAACTGGACATGGAACAACAGACTGGTTCCAAATAGGAAAAGGAGTACGTCAAGGCTGTATATTGTCACCCTGCTTATTTAACTTCTATGCAGAGTACATCATGAGAAACGCTGGACTGGAAGAAACACAAGCTGGAATCAAGATTGCCGGGAGAAATATCAATAGCCTCAAATATGCAAATGACACCACCCTTATGGCAGAAAGTGAAAAGTGACTAAAAAGCCTCTTGATGAAAGTGAAAGAGGAGAGTGAAAAAGTTGGCTTAAAGCTCAACATTCAGAAAACGAAGATCATGGCATCTGGTCCCATCACTTCATGGGAAATAGATGGGGAAACAATGGAAACAGTGTCAGACTTTATTTTTGGGGACTCCAAAATCACTGCAGATGCTGATTGCAGCCATGAAATTAAAAGACACTTACTCCTTGGAAGAAAAGTTATGACCAACCTAGAGAATATATTCAAAAGCAGAGAGATTACTTTGCCAACAAAGGTCCGTCTAGTCAAGGCTATGGTTTTTCCTGTGGTCATGTAAACATGTGAGAGTTGAACTGTGAAGAAGGCTGAGCGCCGAAGAATTGATGCTTTTGAACAGTGGTGTTGGAGAAGACTCTTGAGAGTCCCTTGGACTGCAAGGAGATCCAACCAGTCCATTCTGAAGGAGATCAACCCTGGGTGTTCTTTGGAAGGAATGATGCTAAAGCTGAAACTCCAGTACTTTGGCCACCTCATGCAAAGCATTGACTAATTGGAAAAGACTCTGACGCTGGGAAGGAACGGGGGGCAGGGGGAGAAGGGGACAACAGAGGATGAGATGCCTGGATGGCATCACTGACTCAATGGACGTGAGTCTGAGTGAACTCCAGGAGTTGGTGATGGACAGGGGGGCCTGGCCTGCTGCGATTCATAGGGTCACAAAGAGTCGGACACGACTGAGTGACTGAACTGAACTGACTGATGGCAAAACCAATATAATATTGCAAAGTAATTAAACTCAAATTAAAATAAATAAATTTATATTTAAAAAATTAAAGAAAGAGAAAGCTGAATGACAAAGAATTGATGCTTTTGAAATGTGGTATTGAAGAAGACTCTTGAGAGTCCCTTGGACTGCAAGGAGATCAAACCAGTCAATTTTAAAGGAAGTCAGTCCTGAATATTCATTGGAAAGACTAATGCTGAAGCTCCAATACTTTGGCCACCTGATGTGAAGAAATGACTAATTAGAAGACCCTATTTTGGGGAAAAGTTGAAGGCAGGAGAAGACAGAACAGAGCATGAGATAGTTGGGTGGTGTCACCGACTCAATGGACATGAATTTGATTAAGCTCCAGGAGTTAGTGATGGACAGGGAAGCCTGGCATGCTGCAGTCCATGGGCTCTCAAAGATTTGGGTACCACTGAGTGACTGAAATGAACTAAACTGATAGATGTTACTCTAGTTTCCTAAGCAAAGATTTAGTAAACAACACAAAGAATCTTCTGGTAATCCAAATCCAAGTTTGTGTGAAAATGTGTCCTAATCTATGCAACCCCATGGACTGTACAGTCCATGGACTTATCCAGGCCAGAATACTGGATTGGGTAGCCTTTCCCTTCTCCAGGGGATCTTCCCAACCCAGGGATCGAACGCGGGTCTCCCACACTGCAGGCAGATTCTTTACCAGCTGAGCTATCCTCATATGGAATTTCAAACATTTTACTAATGTGATACATGAAAACACAGGTTGTATTTAAACAAGGTCAAGTGTAAGTCCAAGACAATTGGAGAAATCAAGCAAAATCATATCCATATTTACCTACCCTCTGATTTCACTGGCTTTGATAATTATGTATCTATTTAACTTCCATTTTCTTATTTATGCATGACTTGCCCTAAATGAATGGAACTCATTGGAAATGAGGGATTCAAATTTCTATATTTGATTCTCTCAACAGAGTAATGAAACTACGTATAAAATATGTTGCACCTGATATTTAGAGAGGAAATTTGTTTAACATAAACATTTTCCTGGACCAGTTTGGTATGTTAAATTAGTGATCACACATGTTTTATTGCCAAGTTGGTGTAATAAATCTCTCAGATGCCAATACCATCTGGCCATTCATGCCCACTTGTGAATTTCATATGGCATTTTGTACTTGCCATAGTTCTACACTCACACTGCTCAGCATCTGCCCTAACTTAAATGCTTCCTTTACAAATCACAATTAATGGGAACATCCTGAGTTGTGAGTAGAGAATTTGTGAAAAAAAAAAATTGTCACACATCCCAAAATATAGCCTGAGATGTCATTGAACAGATGTTGAACTAAAATAAGTGTGATAATATAAAGACACCAAAATACTGTTTCTTGCTGATTTGACTAGGTTGCATTTATTTCTATTCTTTCTATGGTAATTCTTTAAGAACTTTTGCCTAATGAATTTTAGGAAATAACTGGTATAACAAATGTAAGTAGCCATACAAAAGTGTAATTAAAATACAAGCCCACTTACTTTCTAAATTACATAAGAAAAATAATTCAGAACTGTGGCTTATACAGTTCTTGTTGTTTGCTTTGGAAGCCTATAGAGATATTTTTGTGGGCTCTCTAAAAAAATGAAATATTTTTGCAAGATTCTAAAGCTGGGTATTTCCATTTTTAATTCATTAGTCAGGTAGCCATTTGGCATTCAGAATTAATCAGTATACCCTGTGTACAAATCATCTTCAAGCAAATTTCCAAAAGTTGTAAAATATACACTGTACATCTTTAGGAGCTTGGGAAATACCAGCATACATACTGGAAATTTAAGACTCATTAAGTACAAATTATATGGTATCTATGTGATTTCTGACATAAGACTCTAAGTAGAACTACAAAGTAAGATTAATGCTCGGAGTACATGATAGCAAATTAAAATGTCAGTCACATGTTTTATTTTGTTTTGTTTTAAAGGCCAATGGAAACCTGCAGATTAAAAACAGCTAAACACTTGTAATTTCAGAAAGTATAGTTAAGACATGCAGTTCAGTTCAGCTCAATCGCTCAGTCATGTCTGACCCTTTGTTGACCCCATGAATCACAGCACGCCAGGCCTTCTTGTCCATTATCAACTCCCAGAGATTACCCAAACTCATGTCCATTGAGTTGGTGATGCCATCCAACCATCTCATCCTCTGTCATTCCCTTCTCCTCCTGCCCTCAATCTTTCCCAGCATCAGGGTCTTTTCAAATGAGTCAGCTCTCCGCATCAGGTGCTCAATGTATTGGAGTTACAGCTTCAGCATCAGTCCTTCCAATGGACACCCAGGACTGATCTCCTTTAGGATGGACTGGTCGAATCTCCTTGCAGTCCAAGGGACTCTCAAGAGTCTTACCCAACACCACAGTTCAAAAGCAACAATTCTTTGGCACTCAGTTTTCTTTATAGTCCAACTCTCACATGCATACATGACCACTGGAAAAGCCTTGATTGGACAGACCTGTTGTTGGCAAAGTATGTCTCTGCTTTTCAATATGCTGTCTGTTGGTCATAACTTCCCTTCCAAGGTATAAGTGTCTTTTAATTTCATGGCTGCAATCACCATCTGCAGTGATTTTGGAGCCCAAAAAAATAAAGTCAGCCACTGTTTCCCCAGTTTCCCCATCTATTTACCAAGAAGTGATGGGACCAGATGCCATGATCTTAGTTTTCTGAATGCTGAGCTTTAAGCCAACTTTTTCACTCTCCTCTTTCATTTTCATCAAGAAGCTCTTTAGTTCCTCTTCACTTTCTGCCATAAAAGTGGTGTGATTTGCCTATCTGAGGTTACTGATATTTCTCCTGGCAATCTTAATTCCAGTTTGTATTTCCTCCAGCCCAGCATTTCTCATGATGTACTCTGCATAGAAGTTAAATAAGCAGGGTGACAATATACAGCCTTGACATACTCCTTTTCCTATTTGGAACCAGTCTGTTGTTCCATGTCCAGTTCTAACTGTTGCTTCCTGATCTGCATACAGGTTTCTCAAGAGGCAGGTCAGGTGGTCTGGTATTCCCATCTCTTTCAGAAGTTTCCACAGTTTATTGTGATCCACACAATAATAATCCACAGTTAAGATATTAGCTGTGCTTATTGTCTTCTTAATTCTCCTGTAAAAAGATAGGACCAATGTAAAAAGATAGGTGGTGTGTGTCAGGTTTCTTCATAGAAACATGTCATATGCTTCTAGATGTGCTGCACCTATAAAGGCATGATTGTGCTATTCTAGCAGGAAATGTGGTTAATCAAAAGGAAATAGCATGAATAACCATACTGAAGATCATTCAACAAAGTAACTGGCCAATGCATTCCAAGTGTGTCGAGGTCATATAAAAAATATTAAAGGACGCTAAAGTGTCCAATCCCAAAGAAAGGCAATGCCAAAGAATACTCACACTACTGCACAATTACACTCATCTCAAACGCTAGGAAAGTAATGCTAAAAATTCTCCAAGCCAGGCTTTAGCAATATGTGAACTGTGAACTTCCCGATGTTCAAGCTGGTTTTAGAAAAGGCAGAAGAACCAGAGATCAAATTGCCAAAATCTGCTGGATCATGGAAAAAGCAAGAGAGTTCCAGAAAAACATCTATTTCTGATTTATTGACTATGCCAAAGCCTTTGACTGTGTGGATCACAAGAAACTGTGGAAAATTCTGAAAGAGATGGGAATACAAGACCACCTGACCTGCCTCTTGAGAAACCTATATGCAGGTCAGGATGCAAGAGTTAGAACTGGACATGGAACAACAGACTGGTTCCAAATAGAAAAAGGAGTATGTCAAGTCTGTATATTGTCACCCTGCTTATTTAACTTATATGTGGAATACATCATGAGAAACGCTGGGCTGGAAGAAGCACAAGCTGGAATCAAGATTGCCGGGAGAAGTATCAGTAACCTCAGATATGCAGATGACACCACCCTTATGGCAGAAAGTGAAGAGGAACAAAAAGGCCTCGATGAAAATGAAAGAGGAGAGTGAAAAAGTTGGCTTAAAGCTCAACATTCAGAAAAATAAAATCATGGCACCTGGTCTCATCACTTCATGGGAAATAGTGGGGAAACAGTGGAAACAGAGTTTATTTTGAGGGGCTCCAAAATCACTGCAGATGGTGATTGCAACAATGAAATTAAAAGACTCTTACTACTTGGACGGAAAGTTCTGACCAACCTGAAATTGAAAGTGAAGTCACTCAGTCGTGTCCAACTCTTTGTGACCCCCATGGACTGTGTAGCCTACCAGGCTCCTCTCTCCATGAGATTCTCCAGGCAAGAATATTGGAGTTGGTTGCCATTTCCTTTTCCAGGGGATCTTCCCAACCCAGGGATTGAACCCGAGTCTCCAGCATTGCAGGCAGATGCCTTAACCTCTGAGCCACAACCTAAATATCATATTAAAAAGCAGAGACATTACTTTGGCAACAAAGTTCCATCTAGTCAAGGTTACATTTTTTCCTGTGATCATGTATGGATGTGAGAGTTGGACTGTGAAGAAAGCTGAGCGCCAAAGAATTGATGTTTTTGAACTGTGGTGTTGGAGAAGACTCTTGAGAGTCCCTTGGACTGCAAGGAGATCCAACCAGTCCATCCTAAAGGAGATCAGTCCTGGGTGTTCATTGAAACTCCAATACTTTGGCCACCTCATTCGAAGAGTTGACTCACTGGAAAAGACTCTGGTGCTGGGAGGGATTGGGGGCAGGAGGAGAAGGGGAAGACAGAGGATGAGATGGCTGGATGGCACCACTGACTCGATGGACATGAGTTTGAGTGAACTCTGGGAGTTGGTGATGGACAGGGATGCCTGGCGTGCTGAGATTCATGGGGTCGCAAAATTCGGACATGACTGAGCGACTGAACTGAACTGAACCCCTTAATTTCAATCTTAGAAAATTTCGAAGGAAAGATTTATGTATGAATTGAGAGATATATGTATTGTATGCATGTATGTATGTGTGTATGTATGTATGCGTATATGGGCTTCTCTGATGGCTCAGATTGTAAAGAATCTACCTGCAATGCTGTAACCCGGGTTCGATCCCTCAGTCAAGAAGATCCCCTGGAAAAAGGAATGGCAACCCACTGCAATATTCTTGCCTGGATATTTCCATGGACAGAGGAGCCTGACAGGCTATGGGTCCATGGGATCACAAAGAGTCGGACACCACTGAGCAACTAACACTTTCAGAGAGATAAATGGTCTTCCCAGGTGGCTCAGTGGTAAAAGAATATTCCTCATAATGCAGGAGCCACAGAAGACTCAGTTTAGAACAGACCCATGCAAAGAGACAAATACCTTTCTAACTATTATTATATTTTGTTGGGCTTTAAGCTGAATTTATGAAAGTTTGGATTATATTTTATGATCATGCATCATAATTTCTCCATAACTGAATATTATTTTGTTATATATTTAAAATATATAAAGCTTGTATTGTTTTAATTTTCATATTTTGATTATTAGCTAATTAGAATGTTCTTTGGAATGGTTATTTACAATTATATTCTTTTTTTCATATTTTTATGTGTTCTTTAAATCTTTTGTGTTTTAGTTTAGTTCAACATTTCCAATTTTAGTTCTGACACTTTTGAATACATTTCTTTTTTAAGAAATAACATGTTACCTTCTTTCTCTTATTTTAAGATACAAATGTGTACATAACTTTCTCTGAATTTTTGGTTATATATACTGGTGTGGATTGCTATGCCCTCCTCCAGGGGATCTTCACAACCCAGGTTTCAAATCCAAGTATCTTACATTTCCTACATTGGCAGGCAGGTTCTTTACCACAGCTGACACCTGGGTTATATGGTTATACAGGTTATACCGCCCTTTGGTTATACATAGTTTTCCAAAATGTTATAGAATATGTGTATCTATGTGTGCATTGCCAGCATGTGTTTATGTGTGCAACTGTATCTTTCTATAAGATTTAGAAAAAATTATATTTTAGTAAAATTTTAGTGAAATTATCTGATCCTCTTGCTTTTATTTCATCAGATAATTTTAAAATTACTAATTAAAAAAAAATTTCTCTAAAAAGTCCCTGAGTGGCTCCCAGTGAACATTTTTCAGAAACAGAACATGTGACTGTTTCTCGGGGCTCTCTTAATTTGGCTAAGTGTCTTGTTTTGTTTTTTGTTTTTCTTCATGGGCACTCGTTACATATATAGATAGATAGATAGATAGATATAGATAGATAAATGATAGATAGACGACTGTTGCACCTAGCACTGAGTGACTAGCCAATAAGTTTTACATATTATTAGTCATCTTTCTCAGAATCATACAGTTAAATATTTAAATTCTTTCTGCTAGCATTTAAAACAGCAAGTCCATTGAAGTGGTTATTGCATCATCTCTAAAAAATTTGTCTTCTCAGCAATTGAGATTTTTATTTAAATTTTTGACTCTTTTTGTTACAAAATTTAAGCTTGCAATATAAAATAATTCAAATATGACTACAATTTACTAAATGGCTACATGAAGAAAATAATCTGAGAAAAATTACAAAATATTTTGTAAACAAATTCCTTAAAAGGGATTTTTCAAGTACTACCCTAGCATGATGATTTTGTTTAAGTTTGTTTTATGAGTTATATCCTCTTAATACTTTCAGTTTACATTAACAATCTAAATTTTGTAGTAATGTTTACATAACACATCTGGACTTCTCTCTGTCTAACCATTTCCAAGACTTGGTAATATTGCTACAAGTTTATATTAATTTATGCTTATGACATACCTGGTCCTGTTCTAGTGTTACATGATTTTTTTTTTCCTTTATTTTTTCAGGATACAAAGTAAGGGCTCTTATTACCCCCACTCTACTTGAATCAGAGTTTAAAGAACTCATCCAAGTCTGCAAAGCCATTATTTAACAGAGCCAGACATTTATATCAAGTCAATGTGACCTGTGAACTCTTAAACACTGTGTTAAGCTTGCTAGTTTTTTAAACCCTGGATCCTCCATTCATTTTTTAAAAAAACGTTCCCCGACATGAGTTTCTCAAACTTTATTCATCTCCTTCCAGAGTAGTACTTTTTCAGGTAATAATGCCAGGAAGGGTAAATGGGCAACACATCTTGTGAACCCTTTTATATTTGATAATGGCTTCCCTGGTGGCTCAGCCCTAAAGAATCTGTTCAATGCAGGAGATGCAGGAGAGGCAGTTCGATCTCTGGGTTGGGAAGACCCCTAGAGAAGGGTATGGCAACCCACTCCAGTGTTCTCACCAGGAAAATCCATGCAGAGAGGAGGCTGGCAGGCTACAGTCCAAGGGGTGCCAGAGGCAAGCACTGCTGAAGCAACTGAGGACTCACACAGGCATGTTTGATAATATTGTTCTATGGCTTTTCCATCTAAATATATACTTGATTATTATTACAATAATACTAAGAGTGAATCCTACTATTAGTATAATGGCAGTTAGTTGACCTGTCTTAAATCAGTGTTTCATCTACAAACAACAGAACTAGCATCTATCCAACTCATAGGATTGTTTTGAAGGTTTAATTGTATATCATTCATAAAGAAGACACATAAGCAAATATAGATTGCACTAATTATTTTTCTGATGTATTATTATCATCTTTATCTGTAAAAGTAACACAGTTGTTGCTATCATTATTTTTATTAATATCTTAGTAGAGAATTCTTTAGTTATACCTTAACTCTCAAAAGCTTCTGCATATGCCTCAGTTCATTCAGTTTAGTCACTCAGTAGTGTGCAACTCTTTGCAACCCCATGGACCACAGCAGGCCAGGCTTCCCTGTCCAAATCTCCAACTCTGTCCACCAGTTCTCAGACTTTGCTCAAACTCATGTCCATCGAGTCGATGATGCTAACCAACCATCTCATCCTCTGACATCCTCTTCTCCTCCTGCCTTCAATCTTTCCCAGCATCAGGGTCTTTTCCAATGCACATGCTTCAGATAGTTTAAATAGAGAAATCTGAATCTATCCTCATTTTGGTTTTTTAAATGCACCTTTATCCATTCATTCTGCTCTCTGGATACTAACTCTAGATGTTATTTTTTGTTTATATGTTCGTTTTCTGTTGTGATGTATTTAAGTATGAGTGGTTTACATGTTTTGTATAGAATCTCTTTATAGTACATATTAAGCATTATTACTTTTACTTAAAGACACTATTTTCTGTTATAAATATTGTGGTTGCTTCTATTTTATTTGATATAGGTGTCTTTTATAAAATTCTTCATAGACTGAGAAATTTAAAATTTCTCACTTGAATAACTGGCATCTACTTTTATAAATATGTCTTCATCACTTTCATAATTTTGGAAATTCTTCACAAATATTATTTTTGCAACAATGATGAAAGCATCTAAACAATTTCATATTTTAATGCATTTATAATTTGTATGTTATTTCTTTTTTAGTTTATCTGTATCTTTAAAAAATTATTTATTTATTCATTTTTTGGAGGCTAATAACTTTACAATATTATATTGGTTTTGCCATACATCAACATGAATCCACCACGGGTGTACATGTGTTCCCCATCCTGAACCCCTCTCCCACCTTCCTCCCCATCCCATCCCTCTGGGTCTTCCCAGTGCACCTGCCCCAAGCATCCTGTATCATGCATTGAATCTGGACTAGTGATCCATTTCACATATGATAATATTCACGTTTCAATGCCATTCTCCCAAACCATCCCACCCTCGCCCTCTCCCACAGAGTCCAAAAGACTGTTCTTTACATCTGTGTCTCTTTTGCTATCTCGCATACAGGATTATCATTACCATCTTTTTAAATTCCATATATATGCATTAGTATACTGTATTGGTGTGTTTCTTTCTGGCTTACTTTACTCTGTATGCTGCTGCTAAGTCGCTTCAGTCGTGTCCGACCCTGTGCGACCCCATAGATGGCAACCCACCAGGCTCCCTCATTCCTGGGATTCTCCAGGCAAGAACACTAGAGTAGGTTGCCATTTCCTTCTCCAATGCATGAAAGTGAAAAGTCAAAGCGAAGTCGCTCAGTCGTGTCTGACTCTTAGCGACCCCATGGACTGCAGCCTACCAGGCTCCTCTGTCCATGGGATTTTCCAGGCAAGAGTACTGGAGTGGGTTGCCATTACTCTGTATAATAGGCTCCAGTTTCATCCACCTCATTAGAACTGATTCAAATGTATTCTTTTTAATGGCTGAGTGATATTCCACTGTGTATATGTACCACTGCTTTCTTATCCATTATTCTGATGATGGACATCTAGGTTGCTTCCATGTCCTGGCTATTATAAACAGTGATGCGGTGAACAGTAGGGTACACATGTCTCTTTCAATTCTGGTTTCTTCAGTGTGTATGCCCAGCAGTGGTATTGGTTGGTTGTATGGCAGTTCTATTTCCAGTTTTTTTTTTTTTTTTAAGGAATCTCCATACTGTTCTCCATAGTGGCTCTACTAGTTTGCATTCCCACCAACAGTGTAAGAGGGTTCGCTTTTCTCCACCCCCTCTCCAGCATTTATTGCTTGTAAACATTTGGATAGCAGCCATTCTGACTGGCATGAAATGGTACCTCATTGTGGTTTTGATTTGCATTTCTCTAATAATGAGTAATGTTGAGCATCTTTTCATGTGTTTGTTAGCCATCTGTATGTCTTCTTTGGAGGAATGTCTGTTTAGTTCTTTGGCCCATTTTTTGGTTGGGTCATTTATTTTCCCAGAATTCAGCTGCAGGAGTTGCCTGTATATTTTTGAGATTAATTATTTGTCAGTTTTTTCATTTGCTATTATTTCCTCCCATTCTGAAGGCTGTCTTATTTTCTCCCATTCTGAAGGCTGTCTTTTCACCTTGCTTATAGTTTCCTTTGTTGTGCAAAAGCTTGTTAAGTTTAATTATGTCCCATTTGTTTATTTTTGCTTTTATTTCCAATATTCTGGAAGGTGGGTCATAGAGGATCCTGCTGTGATTTATGTCGGAGAGTGTTTTTCCTATGTTCTCCTCTAGGAGTTTTATAGTTTCTGGTCTTATGTTTAGATCTTTAATCCACTTTGAGTTTATTTTTGTGTATGATGTTAAAAAGTATTCTAGCTTCATTTTTTTACAAGTCATTGACCAGTTTTCCCAGCACCACTTGTTAAATAGATTGTCATTTCTCCATTATATATTCTTGCCTCCTTTTTCAAAGATAAGGTGTCCATAGGTGTGTGGATTTATCTCTGGCCTTTCTATTTTGTTCCATTGATCTATATTTCTGTCTTTGTGCCAGTACCATACTGTCTTGATGACTCTGGCTTTGTACTAGAGCCTGAAATCAGGCAGGTTGATTCCTTCGATTCCATTCTTCTTTCTCAAGATTGTTTTAGCTATTCGAGGTTTTTTTGTATTTCCATACAAATTGTGAAATTATTTGTTCTAGTTCTGTGAAAAATACCGTTGGTAGATTGATAGGGATTGCATTGAATCTATAGATTACTTTGGGTTCAGTTTAGTTCAGTCTCTCAGTCGGGTCCAACTCTTTGTGACCCCATGAATTATAGCATGCCAGGCCTCCCTGTCCATCAGCAACTCCCGGAGTTTACTCAAACTCATGTCTGTCGAGTCGGTGATGCCATCCAGTCATCTCATCGTCTGTCGTCCCCTTCTTCTCCTGCCCACAATCCCTCCAGCATCAGAGTCTTTTCCAATGAGTCAACTTTTCGCATGAGGTAGCCAAAGTACTGGAGTTTCAGCTTTAGCATCAGTCCTTCCAATGAATACCCAGGACTGATCTCCTTTAGAATGGACTGGTTGGATCTCCTTGTAGTCCAAGGAACTCTCAATAATCTTCTCTAACACCAGAGTTCAAATGAATCAATTCTTTGGTGCTCAGCTTTATTCACAGTCCAGCTTTCACATCCATACATGACTACTGGAAAAACCATAGCCTTGACTAGATAGACATTTGTTGGCAAAGTAATGTCTCTGCTTTTGAATATGCTATCTACATTGGTCATAAGTTTCCTTCCAAGGAGTAAGCGTCTTTTAATTTCATGGCTGCAATCACCATCTGCTGTGATTTGGGAACCTAAAAAAATAAAGTCTGACACTGTTTCCACTGTTTCCCCGTCTATTTGCCATGAAGTTATGGGACTAAGTAGTATACTCATTTTCACTATATTGTTTCTTCAGATCCATGAACACGGTATATTTCCCCATCTTTTGTGTCCTCTTTGATTTCTTTCACCAGTGTTTTATAGTTTTATATATATAGGTCTTTTGTTTCCTTAGGTAGATATATTCCTAAGTCTTTTATTCTTTTCATTACAATGGTGAATGGAATTGTTTCCTTAATTTCTTTCTGTTTTCTCATTATTAGTGTATAGGAATGCAAGGGATTTCTGTGTGTTGATTTATATCCTGCAGCTTTACTCTATTCAAAGATTAGCTTTAGTAATTTTCTGGTGGAGTCTTTAGGGTTTTCTATGTAGAGGATCATGTCATCTGCCAACAGTGAGAGTTTTACTCTTTCCAAACTGGATTCCTTTTATTTCTTTTTCTGCTGATTGAGGTGGCCAAAACTTCCAAATCTATGTTGAATAGTAGTGGTGGAGTGGGCACATTTGTCTTGTTCCTGACTTTAGGGGAAATGCTTTCAATTTTTCACCTTTGAAGATAATGTTTGCTATGGATTTCTTACATACAGCTTTTCTTATGTTGAGTTATGTTCCTTCTATTCCTGCTTTCTGGAGGGTTTTTATCAGAAATGGATGTTGAATTTTGTCAAAGGCCTTCTCTCTATCTATTGAGATAATCACATGGTTTTTATTTTTCAGTTTGTTAATGTGGTGCATTACATTGATTGATTTGTGGATATCGAAGAATCCTTGCATCACTGGGATAAAGCCCACTTGGTCATGATGCATGATCTTTTTAATATGTTGTTGGATTCTATTTGCTAGGATTTTGTTAAGGATTTTTGCATCTATGTTGATTAGTGATATTGATCTGTAGTTTTGTTTTTTTGTGGGATCTTTGTCACGTTTTGGTATTAGGGTCATGGTGGCCTCATAGAATGAGTTTTGAAGTTCACCTTCCTCTGCAATTTTCTGGAAGAGTTTGAGTAGGATAGGTGTTAGCTCTTCTCTAAATTTTTTTCATAGAATTCAGCTGTGAAGCCATCTGGTTCTGGGCTTTTGTTTGCTGGAAGACTTCTGATTATATTTTCAATTTCTGTGTTTGTGACGGGTCTGTTAAGATTTTCCATTTCCTCCTGATTCAGTTTTGGAAAGTTGGACTTTTCTAAGAATTTTTCCATTTCTTCCAAGTTGTCCATTTTATTGGCATATAGTTGCTGATAGTAGTCTCTTATGATTCTTTGTATTCCCTTGTGGCCTGAAGAGTTTGTTGTCTATTGTGATCTCTCCATTTTCATTTCTAATTTTATTGATTTGATTTTTCTCCCTTTGTTTTTTGATGAGTCTAGCTAATGGATTGCCAATTTTATTTAACTTCTCAAAGAACCAGCTTTTGGCTTTGTTGATTTTTACTATGTTCCCTTTTGTTTCTTTTACATTTATTTCTGCCCTCATTTTTAAGATTTCTTTCCTTCTACTAACCCTGGGGTTCTTCATTTCTTCCTTTTCTAGTTGCTTTACGTGTAGAGTTAGGTTATTTGACTTTTTTCTTGTTTCTTGAGGTAAGCCTGTATTGCTATGAACCTTCCCCTTACCACTGCTTTTACAGTGTTCCATAGGTTTGGGGTTGTTGTGTTTTCATTTTCATTCATTTCTATGCATATTTTGATTTCTTTTTTCATTTCTTCTGTGATTTGTTGGTTATTCAGCAGCGTGTTGTTCAGCCTCCATATGTTGGAATTTTTAATAGTTTTTCTCCTGTAATTGAGATCTAATCTTACTGCATTGTGGTCAGAAAAGATGCTTGAAATGATTTCAATTGTTTTGAATTTACCAAGGCTAGATTTATGGCCCAAGATGTGATCTATCCTGGAGAAGGTTTCATGTGCACTTGAGAAAAAGGTGACATTCATGGTTTTGTGGTGAAATGTCCTGTAGATATCAATTAGGTCTAACTGGTCTATTGTATCACTTAAAGTTTGTGTTTCCTTGTTAATTTTCTGTTTAGTTGATCTATCCGTAGGTGTGAGTAGGGTATTAAAGTCTCCCACTGTTATTGTGTTATTATTAATTTTTCCTTTCATGCTTGTTAGCATTTGTCTTACATATTGCAATGCTCTTATGTTGGGTGCATATATATTTATAATAGTTATATCTTCTTCTTGGACTGATCCTTTGATCATTATGTAGTGTTTTCTTTGTCTCTTTTCAGAGCCTTTGTTTTAAAGTCTATTTTATCTAATATAAGTACTGCTACTCTTGCTTTCTTTGGTCTCTATTTGCGTGGAATATTTTTCCACCCCTTCACTTTCAGTCTGTATGTGTCCTTTGTTTCGAAGTGGGTCTCTTGTAGACAACATATATAGGGGTCTTGTTTTTGTATCCATTCAGCCAGTCTTTGTCTTTTGGTTGGGGCATTCAACCCATTTACATTTAAGGTAATTATTGATAAGTGTGATCCTGTTTCCATTTATTTTATTGTTTTCAGTTCGAGTTTATACACCCTTTCTGTGTTTCCTGTCTAGAAAAGATCGTTTAGCATATATTAGAGAGCTGGTTTGGTGGTGCTGAATTCTCTCAGCTTTTGCTTGTCTGTAAAGCTTTTGGTTTCTCCTTCATATTTGAATGAGATCCTTGCTGGGTACAGTAATCTGGGCTGTAGTTTATTTTCTTTCATCACTTTAGGTATATCTTGCCATCCCCTTCTGGCCTGAAGAGTTTCTATTGAAAGGTCAGCTGTTATCCTTATGGGAATCCCCTTGTGTGTTTGTTGTTTTCCCTTGCTGCTTTTAATATTTGTTCTTTGTGTTTGATCTTTGTTAATTTGATTAATATGTGTCTTGGGGTGTTTTGCCTTGGGTTTTTCCTGTTTGGGACTCTCTAGGTTTCTTGGACTTGGGTGATTATTTCCTTCCCCATTTTAGGGAAGTTTTCAACTATTATCTCCTCAAGTATTTTCTCATGGTCTGTCTTTTTGTCTTCTTCTTCTGGGACTCCTATGATTTGAATGTTGGGGCATTTAACATTGTCCCAGAGGCCTCTGAGGTTGTCCTCATTTCTTTTAATTCTTTTTTTTTTCTTTTTTCCCCTCCGTTTCATTTATTTCTACCATTCTATCTTCTACCTCACTAATCCTATCTTCTGCCACTGTTATTCTACTGTTGGTTCCCTCCAGAGTGTTTTTGATCTCATGTGTTGTATTATTCATTATATGCTAACTCTTTTTTATTTCTTCTAGGTCCTTGTGAAACATTTCTTGCATCTTCTCGATCTTTGTCTCCAGGCTTTTTATCTGTAACTCCATTTTTGTTTTCAAGATTTTGCATCATTTTCACTGTCATTATTCAGAATTCTTTATGAGGTAGATTCCCTATCTCTTCCTCTTTTCTTTGGTTTGGGGGGTACTAATCCTGTTCCTTTACCTGCTGGGTATTTCTCTGCCTTTCCATCTTGTTTATATTGCTGTGTTTGGAGTGGCCTTTCCATATTCTGGCAGTTTGTGGTTCCTCCTTATTGTGCAGTTCCTCACTGTGGGTGGGGTTGGACGGGTGGCTTGTCAAGGTTTCCTGGTTAGGGAAGCTTGTGTCAGTGTTCTGGTGGGTGGAGCTGGATTTCTTCTCTCTGAAGTGCACCGAAGAGTCCAGTAATTAGTTTTAATATGTCAGTGGATTTGGTGTGACTCTGGGCAGCCTGTATATTGAAGCTCAGGTCCATGTTCCTGTGTTCCATGCTGGTGAATTTGCATGGTATGTCTTTCTCTGGAACTTGGCCCTTGGGTAGTGCTTGGTTTCAGTGTAGGTATGGAGGCGTTTGATGAGCTCCTATCAATTAATGTTTTCTGGAATTAGGAGTTCTCTGGTGTACTCAGGATTTGGACTTAAGCCTCCTGCCTCTGGTTTTCACTCGTGGTCTTACAGTAGCCTCAAGACTTCTCCATCTATACAGCACCTATGATAAAATATCTAGCTTGATGTTTTAAAGTTTCTCCACAGTGAGGGACATCTGGAGAGGTACACAGAGTTACATGGAGAAGAGAAGAGGAAGGAGGGAGATAGAGGTAACCAGGAGGAGAAGAGGGGGAATCAAAAGGAGCAAGACAGGTCCAGCCAGTACTGTTCCCTAAGTGTTTCCCACAGCCCAGAACACACAAAGAGATTCACAGTGTTGGGTAGAGAAGAGAAGAGAGAGGGAAGAGATAGAGGCGACCTGGTAGAGAAAAAGGAGAGTCCAAAGGGGAAGAGAGAAATCCAGTCGATAATCTTGCTCCTAAGTAAAAATGGGTACTGAAGATTGGGTTATTAAAGGTACAAAACTGATAACAAATACTAAAAAGCAAAGATTAAAAATCTAGAGTAGAGGTTAGAGTCTCAAAAAATACAATATTAAAGAAAAAGACTCACAAAAATTATAAAATATATATATGTATATATGAAGTTTTCTTTAAAAATAGAGTCTTTTTTTGGCCAGTAATACTAGGTTATAAAAATGAAAATTAAAGGAGCAATAGAGGACTTAAAATTTTTAAAAATTATTTTTTTTTAATTTAAAAAATGATAATAGAAAAATATACCTAGGAATTTCTCTGGTGTTGTGAACAGTGTGGGGTCAGTTCATTTTCAGATAGTTCCTTGATCCGGCTTACACTTCTCAAGATCTTTAGGCCCATTCCTATGTAGTTGGTTGGAGAAGGCAATGGCAACCCACTCCAGTACTCTTGCCTGGAAAATCCTATGGATGGAGGTGCCTGGTAGGCTAGTCTATGGGGTCACGGAGAGTCAGATATGACTGAGCGACTTCACTTTCACTTTTCAATTTCATGCACTGGAGAAAGAAATGGCAACCCACTCCACTATTCTTGCCTGGAGAATCCCAGAGATGGAGGAGTCTGGTAGGCTGGCATCTATGGGGTTTCACAGAGTCAGACATGACAGACGTGACTTAGCAGCATGTAGTTGGTGCTAACTGCATTGTCTAATTTCCACCCTGACAAAAGGGGGCTGTGTTGGTCACTTTTTTGAGGCTCACTTGTTCAGTCATGCTGTGGGGAAGGAGGTGATATTTGTACTGCAAACAAATATCATTGGCATCTGTAGGGAGTGTTCTCAGTGTCTCAGCCACACTGGATTTACCCCCACTAACGGTGTGTGTGCCATCCCAGTCTACACTGCTCAGGCTCTAGGCTGCTCTGCTAGGACCTGTCTGAGGCCAATCCTGGGTTGAGTGCACTTCCTCTGCACTCTGCCTTTTCCAAAACCAGCTTGAACATCCGGAATTTCATGGTTCACGTATTGCTGAAGCCTGGCTTGGAGAATTTTGAGCATTACTTTACTAGCATGTGAGATGAGTGCAACTCTTTGTGACCCCATGAATTGCAGCACCAACTCCCAGAGTTTACTCAAATTCATGTCCATTGAATCAATGATGTCACCCAACCATTTAATCCTTTGTCATCCCTTTCTCCTCCTGGCCCCAATCTCTCCAAGCATCAGGGCCTTTTTCAATGAGTCAAACTTCGCATGACATGGTCAAAGTATTGGAGTTTCAGCTTTAGCATCAGTCCTTCCAATGAACACCCAGGACCGATCTCCTTTAGAATGGACTTGTTGGATCTCCTTGCAGTCCAAGGGACTCTCAAGAGTCTTCTCCAACACCACAGTTCAAAACTATCAATTCTTTGGTGCTCAGGTTTCTTCACAGTCCAACTCTCACATCCATACATGACCACTGGAAAAACCATAGCCTTGACTAGATGGACCATTGTTGGTGAAGTAATGTCTCTATTTTGAATATGCTATCTAGGTTGGTCATAACTTTCCTTCCAAGGAGTAAGTGTATTTTAATTTCATGGCTGCAATCACCATCTGCAGTGATTTGGGGGCCCAAAAAAATAAAGTCTGACACTGTTTCCACTGTTTCCCCATCTATTTCCCATGAAGTGATGGGACCAGATGCCATGATCTTCGTTTTCTCAATGTTGAGCTTTAAACCAACTTTTTCACTCTCTTCTTTCACTTTCATCAAGAGGCTTTTTAGTTCCTCTTCACTTTCTGCCATAAGGGTGGTGTCATCTGCACATCTGAGGTTATTGATATTTCTCCCAGCAATCTTGATTCCAGCTTGTACTTCATCCAGTCCAGCTTTACTCATGATGTACTCTGCATATAAGTTAAATAAGCAGGGTGACAATATACAGCCTTGACATACTCCTTTTTCTATTTGGAACCAGTCTGTTGTTCCATGTCCAATTCTAACTGTTGCTTCCTGACCTGCATACAGATTTCTCAAGAGGCAGGTCAGGTGGTCTTGTATTCCCTTTTTTTTTCAGAATTTTCCACAGTTTATTGTGATCCACACAGTCAAAGTCTTTGCTATAGTCAATAAAGCAGAAATAGACGTTTTTCTGGAACTCTCTGTCTTTTTCCATGATCCAGGGATTTTGGCAATATGATCTCTGGTTCCTCTGCCTTTTCCAAACCCAGCTTGAACATCTAGAATTTCATGGTTCATGTATTGCTGAAGCCTGGCTTGGAGAATTTTGAGCATTACTTTACTAGCATGTGAGATGAGTGCAACTGTGTGGTAGTTTGAGCATTCTTTGACATTACCTTTCATTGGGTTTGGAATGAAAACTGGCCTTTTACAGTCCTGTGGCCACTGCTGAGTTTTCCAAATTTGCTGGCATATTGACTGCAGCACTTTCACAGCATCATCTTTCAGGATTTGAAATAGCTCAACTGGAATTCCACCACTTCCACTAGCTTTGTTCATAGTGATGCTTTCTAAGGTCCATTTGACTTCACATTCCAGCATATCTCACTCTAGGTGAGTGATCACACCATCGTGATTATCTGGATCATGAAGATCTTTTTTGTACTGTTCTTCTGCGTATTCTTGCCACCTCTTCTTAATATCTTCTGCTTATGTTAGGTCCATACAATTTCTGTCCTTGATCGAGCCCTTCTTTGCATGAAATGTTCCGTTGGTATCTCTAATTTTCTTGAAGAGATCTCTAGTCTTTCCCATTCGGTTGTTTTCCTCTATTTCTTTGCATTGATCGCTGAAGAAGGCTTTCTTATCTATCCTTGCTATTCTTTGAATCTCTGTATTCAGATGCTTATACTTTCCTTTTCTTCTTTGCTTTTTGCTTCTCTTCTTTTCACAGCTATTTATTAGGCCTCCCCAGACAGCCATTTTGCTTTTTTGCATTTCTTTTCCATGGTGATGGTCTTGATCCCTGTCTCCTGTACAGTGTCTCCAACCTCTGTGTATAGTATATCAGGCATTCGTTTATCAGATCTAGTCCCTTAAATCTATTTCTCACTTCCACTGTATAATCATAAGGGATTTGATTGAGGTCATACCTGAATGGTCTAGTGGTTTTCCCTACTTTCTTCAATTTAAGTCTGAATTTGGCAATAAGGAGCTCGTGATCTGAGCCATAGAGAGCTCCTGGTCTTGTTTTTGTGGACTGTATAGAGCTTCTCCATCTTTGGCTGCAAAGAATATAATCAATCTGATTTTGGTGTTGACCATCTGGTGATGTCCATGTGCAGAGTCTTCTCTTGTGTTGTTGGAAGAGGGTATTTCTTATGACCAGTGTGTTCTCTTGACAAAACTCTATTAGCTTTTGCCCTGCTTCGTTCCATATTCCTAGGCCAAATTTACCTGTTACTCCAGGTGTTTCTTGACTTCCTACTTTTACATTCCAGTCCCCTATAATGAAAAGGACATCTTTTTTGGGTGTTAGTTCGAAAAGGTCTTTTGGGTCTTCATAGAACCGTTCAACTTCAGCTTCTTCAGCGTTGCTAGTTGGGGCATAGACTTGGATCACCGTGATATTGAATGGTTTGCCTTGAAAACAAACAGAGATCATTCTGTAGTTTTTGAGATTGCATCCAAGTACTGCATTTCGGACTCTTTTGTTGACCATGATGGCTGATCCATTTCTTCTAATGGATTCCTGCCCACTATTTATTATAGTAGATATAATGGTCATCTGTGTTAAATTCACCCATTCCAGTCCATTTTAGTTTGCTGATTCCTAGAATGTCAACGTTCACTCTTGCCACCTCTTGTTTGACCACTTCCAATTTGCCTTGATTCAGGGACCTAACATTCCAGGTTCCTATGCACTATTGTTCTCTACAGCATTGGATCTTGCTTCTATCACCAGTCACATCCACAACTTGGTATTGTTTTTGCTTTGGCTCCATCCCTTCATTCTTTCTGGAGTTATTTCTCTACTGATCTCCAGTAGCATATTGGGCACCTACCTACCTGGGGAGTTCATCTTTCAGTATCTTATAATTTTGCCTTTTCGTACTGTTTATGGGGTTCTTAAGGCAAGAATACTGAAGTGGTTTTCCATTCCCTTCTCCAGTGGACTACATTCTGTCAGACCTCTTCACCATGACCTGCACATCTTGGGTGGCCCAACACAGCATGGCTTAGTTTCATTGAGTTAGACAAGGCTGTGGTCCATGTGATCACCATGCCGGCTGTGATGGACCATGCAGAAGCATGGCCGAGAAGATCTATCCCTCATCCAAAGTCAGGGGTGGTGGCTGAGAAGAGCTACCCTATGCCTGGGATCAGGGGCAGTGGCTGAGAGGATCTACCCCACGCTTGAGGCCAAGGGTGATGGCGTAGAGGAGTGGCAGCTGTGCAGGTGCAGGAGGGCCTAGAGGAGCTACTCCATGTTCAAGGTCAGGAGGGGCGGCCGTGAGGAGATACCCCTCGTACAAGGTAAGACGAAGTGGCTGTGCTTTGCTGGAGCAGCCGTGAAGAGATACCCCATGTCCAAGGTAAGAGAAACCCAAATAAGAGGGTAGGTGTTGCGAGAGGGCATCAGAGGGTGGACACACTGAAAACATAATCACAGAAAACTAGTCAGTCTGATCACATGGACCACAGCCTTGTCTAACTCAATGAAACTAAGCCATGCCATGTGGGGCAGTGTTTTAGGTTAGGGCTTTTAGCGGGATAGCTATACCACAGTTTGGTTTGCTGTCTCAAGTTAGTTCCCTCAGATTGCCCTCAAGGCAGTTAAGGCCTGGTCCTTACTGTAAGCAATGCAGCCCCGGCCTCCCTGCCCAGGCCCTGCTTGCTAGTGGTGGATGCAAGCATCTGCGCTGTTTCTCCGCTGGGAGTTGCCTTAGGCATGTAATCTGTGGGTTTTATTTATTTATTTATTTATTTCTCCTGGTTATGTTGCCCTCTGAGGTTCCAAGGCTTGCCACAGATTCACCTGTGAGAGTGTTTCCTAGTGTCTGGAAACTTGTCTCTTTTTTAAGACTCCCTTCCAAGGATGAATCTCCATCCCTCCCTCTTTTGTCTTTTTATCTTGTATATTTTTTTCCTACCTCCTTTCGAAGACAATGGGCTGCCTTTCTGGATGCCTGACGTCTTGTCTTCTGCCAGCATTCAGAAGTTGTTTTGTGGAATTTGCTAAGCGTTCAAATGTCCTTTTGATGAATTTGTCGGGGAGAATGTGGTCTCCCTGTCCTATTCCTTCGCCATCTTAGGACCGCCCCTTATCTGTGTCTTTATGTTATTTCATTTTGGAACATTTGAACTATTCATGTATCTCACTATTCCATTCCTTGAAAATGATGTACTTTAAGCTTATTTTATTTGTTTTTGATGTATTTTTATTTAATTTTCACTTTCGCTATTCACATTTTAGTTTTAATTGTGAACTTTATGATTATTAATAATTTTAACTACATTTATTGGCTTCTTCTATGTTCCAGGTACTCTGCTAAATAATTTATATATTTTCTTGTTATTTCCAGTACCATATATTATATTTTACAATTTTTAAGATAATTTCTTATAGTGTCTTTTGACATATGTCTTTGTGTATTTTGTACCTACCATTTATGAATAATCTAATACATTGTAGGCAATATTATAGATAGTTTTACATGTATTATTTGAATACATCTTATTGTATCCTTATAATTTAGATAATATTATTTCAATTTTACAGAAAAGAAAATATTATTCAATCAATTTTCAAAATTTGTCCAAAACTATTAAATAAAAAACCTGGAATTTTAGTTCAGGTTAGTCTGATTTAATATACTTTAATCATGTCTCTGTAGTATACTTTTTATGAAAGTATACAATGATCAATTTGATATGAGCTATGTTTTTTTTTTCCTAGAAAATAACCCAGCTAATTCCTAAAATCAGTTCATCAGAGTGTAATCCCAATGAAAGTATGGCCTAAGTTTGTTTGTGTTCTTAACATCCCTGGTGCCTAGAATATTGTCTGATGCATACTAATAGCTCATTAAACATATTTAAAATAAATTTTGAAAGATAAACTGAAATGTGCTTTTTCTTACTGTATGAAAGGGTTTCCAGCAGTTTGTTTTTCATTTTGAATATCTAAGAAAACAGCCTTTACTACTGAAGTGGAGATATTTTTAAATGGTATGTTTTTACTTTTATAGTTTCTTTAGCAATTAAAATCATTGCTACCACTTATATGATACCTATTACATGTCAGGCAGTATTCTAAGGGTTTTGTTTCTATAAACCAATTTTATCATCTAGCAAAATATAATAGAAGAAAATCTTGTGTTTATCAGTATACCTGGTACATGAAATGCTCTTGTCCCATTTCAGTGTCCACTTTACTTCTGATAAAACATGCTATTATGTAGACTCCATTGTCAGAAGTTAAGTAGTAGACTATACTTATTGTTGAGGTTTGTATGTACTGATTTGGACTTCCTTCTCCCCTTGAAAATTGATTCACTCATGAAAAATAGAGAATTTATCTACTTATTTCTTTTTTAAACTTTTTAGTTTGAGTGAATTTTAGGCACAGTCAAGTTGCAAACACAGTACAGCAATTTTTTGTGTACATTTTTTCTAAAGATCCCCTAAGATCAGAACTTTACATAACCTTACTAAAATGATCAAGATCATAAAAATAACATTGGTTCAATATAGTTACCTACAGACCTTATGAAATGGTATCAGTGTTTTCACTAGCAATCTTTTTTTTTTCCCTGTTTAATTATCTTAAGTATAATTCCACATTATATTTAGTTGATTGACCTTGGTGTCCTTCTATCAGTCTGTGCTTGTCTTTAATGATCTTGATATTCTTGAAAAGTGGTCACATGTTTTGTTGAATGTCCCTGAATTTGTGTTTTTCTGATATTTTCATGTGATTTGAATGAAGTTGTTCATTTTTGTCAAGGACACCATTGAAATTATATAGTATTCTCAGTTGCTCATATGCTCATATTAAGGGGGTCATAGTGACATTATTCTTTTATTACTTGTTATACAAGCCTTTATTATTTGTTACAGTGGCATCTATTAATTGAGAATTTATGGGATGGGGAGGTATTATTAAAAAAAACAGAACTAGGAAACTCTTCCTTCACTGCCCCTTTGTTCTGTCTTGCTTCACTTCCAGAGTGGGAATGATTCAAGAAGCAACATATAAAGCTACTTCTACTCCAATCATCTCCACTGTAGAGCAATCCCCACTCACCCTTCCCACATTTTATGCTGTATTCATTCTGAAACCAAAGTCATATTTTCAGAGTTTGATGACAGAGTGCTTTTGTTTCAGCATGGAGGCACAGAATGAACAAATATATGTTAACAGTATACAAATTATGTCATGTTGTGGAATTTTTTCATCCAAAGTCCCTAGCACATAGTGTGGATATCTGAATTTGTTTCATCTGGGTCCAGATCTGAAAGCTCCTCCTTTGTATGGAACTCTGACAGCTTTAGAGCAAATACCAGCCCTGCGTGGCAAATGGAAGAATAATAATGAGAGACTTCTGGTTTCCTGGCTGGTACAAATCCTTTACTTTAAAAATAGTGTCAAAAGGTTGCATGTGGCTGAAAGAGTAAGAAGATGTTTCTTTGGAACTTTATTTCCTTGATATGACACTAATGTCCCCCCCCCCATTATTCTTAACAGAGAACTTAACTGGTAGCCTTCATATGGTTGGCTTTTATTTTACTGACCAAAAGGGCAGCATAAATGATGAAACAATGCTGTTAGTCAAGATACAAATCTTGGGTTGGGGGGAGGGGAGGGGGAAGGAGAGAATTTGATTAAAGCCCATATAAGTCATTTGCCATTTCTAAAGATGGCAAAACAAATCCTTTCATGAATGACAGATTTTTATATTCTGAATTTGAGTTGACTAAGTATCATAAGTAATGATCTGAAATCTCACTATAGCAATATAGAATCCTCTCAGCTAAAACAAAGTATGGCTTCTCAAATCTGGATCAGGAATTCTATTTGTCTAGATCATTTGGGGGACTAACTTTTTAAACTGAATCAGAAAGACAAATTTGTGAGGTATAGTGCTTCAAATTGTGAGAGTTCCATAACATATTTCTGAGAATGAGGATAGAATATAGATTTATTAAAATATGTGATATGATTTTAAAGTGAATAATTTTATTATTTTTTTCACACACACATATACTTCCATTAAATATTTCAAAATAAATTTTTCCTTAATTCTCAGTAACTTGGAAATTGAAATATGCAATCAAATCAAAGAAATAATTGCAATTTATGATTTCATTTATATAATATAATTTCAAAGTATTCAGTGTTCTATAGTTCACTAATTTAACATACATTACAAATATTTTTATCAAGTGAATTACTGAAGGATGTAAATAATGGCAAGTTCCATGTGTGCATGCTCAGTCATGTCTGACTATTTGCAACCCCATGGACTGTACCCTGCCATGTGCTTCTGCCCATGGGATTCTCTGAGCAAGAATACTGGATTGAGTTGCTATTTCCTCCTCCAGGGGGTCTTCCTGATCCCAGGATCGAACCCATGTCTCCTGAGTCTCTGCACTGGCATGCAAATTCTTTACCGTTGAGCCACCTGAGAAGTCCTGGATGTAGATATCAACAAACAAGAGCAATTACAAGAACACTGTTTCTTTCTATAGTTTATGGAGAGCAGCAATACATACAACTTAGATTTTCCTTCTGTACCTGCCAATTATTTTTGAACATCTATTTCCAAAACTGTTATTATATTTACAGGTTTCTTCCTTTCTTGTGAACTAGGTTCACATTTTTTTTTACATCTCTTTTGAGCATATACTTGGTGTAGAATCACATTTAGGGTTTTTTTTAAACAAACTTTTTTTTTGCAGGGGCACACCTCACTGCATGTGGGACCCTAGTTCCCCAACCAAGGATCAAACCTGTGCCCACTGCATTAAAAGGCAGAGTTTACTCACTGGGCCACTGGAGAAACCTCTACATTTATGTTTAAGATATTAAAAATTATTTTAATGAAAGCTGTTGTTCTTTAATATATTACAGTATGTCAAGTTCATCTGTCCTGCCTTTATTATATTGTTCCCTCACCATTCTAACCCTTGTGAAATATCTTCCATAATATCAATATAAAAATTATCTTGCCAACTCAAATAGGCTTAAGAATCACTGGATTCCTAACTAGCTTCATTTTTATGTCTAATCACTAATAAAATTTTGTGTCATTTGTTTTGGTTTGTCTCTGAACTATCACTAGATTTGGTGATTAGTCCAACTAAAGTCTTCTCTTTCTGTAATGAACAATCCTGGAAGATTTAGTGGAGCATATGTATCTTCTAAAGCCTTAATCTTGACACAAGATTTTGAATTCTGATTTTATGTCTCTCTTAGCGGAAAATCAGTAAAGTATAGGAAGAATGCTTTGATTCCAATAATATTTGTTTGGATCATAACATAATAACTTGTTGCTGTGTGATTTGTTGCCAAGGACTGACTTCTCTGCCCACTTTTTTTTTTCCATTAAAAGACTTATAATAATTATTGAGGCAACAAAAGTAAAATGTAGCATAACAGGCCATAGTAAGTGCTCAGTAAGTGTTAATTATTCACCAGATCATTTCAGCTCCTAATTAAAGAGCTAAAAATCAAGTTCTGTGGACATGCTGGGTACAGTGATCTGCACTGAAAAACAAGTCAGAGCAACAAATACAATGCTCAGTCATAAAGCAAGCAAGGAAGCAAGGTCCACAAACAGTTCAAAACTGTGTGCAAACCTTCAAAGGTATGCTGAGGAGTTCTGGAAATGTGGCAGTCACCTGTGCAAAACCCAGAGAAGCAGGCAGCTTTGCTAAAATTAAAGGAAAAAAATCTTAAAGAAACAATAAACTCCAAAATATAAAACATTTTTATATAATAAGCTCTTTAGACCTATAAGAAAATATGAAGTATAATCTGTAAATTAGATCAACTTATTTCAAAAGACTCTGATGCTGGGAAAGATTGAGGGCAGAAGGAGAAGGGGGCAACAGAAGATGAGACGATTAAATGGCATCATTGACTCAATGGACATGAGTTTGAGCAAACTCTGGGAGATAGTGAAGGACAAGGAAGGCTGGCATGCTGTGGTCCGTGGGATCACAAAAAAACAAATACAACTGAGCAACAATTTCAAATAATTGAACTCAACAGTATTATAAAACTCTTACAGTATAAAAGACACCATTAAATAAGAAATCTGGAAACTGATTCAAGATCAGAAAAATCCTTATATAAGCCACATTGAATTTATCACCTGTCACTCTCCTCCAAGAAATTTAGCTTTTGTTTCTCATTTTGCCTTTCTTGTTATATGTCATATATTTGTTTACCTTTGATTGCTTTTGCTTAAGTTCTTTGCTTTGCCTTTCTCGTCATTTGTATTGGAAGAGATCCAGTTATCCTTTAAATTCCAACTCAAATATTTCTTTCCACAACTGGAAATCTCATAACGTTCTGGACAGAATAAATTTCTTAGTCCATTGTATCCTTCCTGAAATTCTCACATATCTCACCTTGCTATGACAGGTCCCCACTAAGGTAGAGTGTCTTCTAAAACATAGAGAGTCTTTTAAGAGCAGCAAAAAGCTTACTGCTTCTCACCCTCAGTACCCCAATACAGGGTGCTGAATAAAGCCTAATCATAGAAGACACAATGTAACATGCCCAGGATGGTGAATAATGCTCTTTTTCAGTAATTGTTTTCTACGTTGTAATTAATGATAGAGTGAAACAAAGGGTTTCAGTTGGATTTTTCTTAGATATAAACACTACAATATCTTCATCCAAAGCGTACCTTCTCTCCTCTTTCCCTTTTTCGTTATCTTTTCCTTCTTCACTTTCCTCCATATTTTCCACTTTTTTCTATCATGTAAAAATTATGATAGGCTTTTATGTAACCATGTGGTGGCAGAAAGAACAGTCTATAACCCAAGGTAGACTGTTTTTTATTGCATTTATAAGAACAGAATGAATGTTCAAACTATGAAGCTCTAGTGTCCTTCTGTTTCTATAGACAGCAGCAAATGGACCAAATGCATGGAAAACAAAGAATTTGAAAGCAGGAGCCAACAAAAAAAGAGCACCTAAATGTGTGTGTGTGTGTTTCTGTAGATATGTTTTGGTATGTAATAGGAAGATCCCCTAGAGTAAGAAATGGCAACCCACTCCAGTATTCTTGCCTGGAAAATTCCATGGACAGAGGAGCTTGGTAGGCTAGAGTCCATGGGGTCATAAAAATTCAGACACTACTGAGTGACTAAACACACACACACACACACACTCACTTTTGATAGGAACACAGAAGTGGGAAAATACAAAGCAAGTACTATTGGTGATAAAAAGGAAATATAGAAGTGATTACTTCACATTGAAATTAATGTCAAATTAAAACATATGTGTAATATTTTTTTGCTTTAGTTTCTTAATGTGTGGAAAAATAACAGAGCTTAACATTTATAGAAATATTTATTCTTATTTTTATTCTAAATAAGTAATTTTCTAAATCTTTGTTTTCAATATTTCTTTCATGTCTTCCACTATCTTATGATGGTGTTATTACTGACCTCATTTTACAAATTATTAAACTATGCTACCAAGAGGTAAGAGAACACAGTAAGATGTCTATTTTGTCAAAAAATTTGTAAAATAAGTGTAGCACATATGTGATATTCTCAGTCATGTGCTGTACTGTAATAAATAGCAGCTTTTTTGTGACCAAATATTTTCAAAAAAAAGCAATAGGTTATTCTTCAGTCTTTATATTTTCTTTAAATAGCATTATTTACTTACATTTATTTTTTTCATTTGATATGTCAAGTTCTGAAACAATATACTTTAAACATTCATAGAAACTGGTTGGGATTCAAAGGTAATAGAAGCAGCAAAAGGACTTATAATGTGCCTAGTGTGTACAGGTAAAGTGCCAGTTATCTTTACCTGTCTTTTTTATTCTCATCCATCCATACTTTATGGGTAATATTAACCTAATTATTAGGCAAGGAATCTGAAACCTAGAGATGTTGAATAACATATCCAAAACCAAACTTCTAATTAATAAACCATTCTGCAACTGTGCCAATGTCTATGTAACTCCAAACACTTTTTACAGTTGTCAATATCACTCCATGATAAAACTTATTTACGTTTTAATTTTCAGCTCAAGTGAAATTGATACCAAAGATCATGTTGTAAAGCACCACATATGAAGCCAGAATTCACTGAACACACAAAAATAAAGATGCTATGGTCCACCCTAAAGGATATCACAAATCTAATAGAAGAGATAGGAAAGATGAAACATGTGCACACATAAAGAGTTCTATAAGGTCACACATAAGAGTTCTATTAACAAAAGCTTTAATAATTACATAGATATAGTGATAGTTATATTTTCATTCTCACTCAGATCATTGAATTATAAATGCTGGGAATAATGATACACAATAAATCATGTGTGTGTGTGTATATATACATATACATATATATATATATATACACACACCCTTTCACCCTTTATATATCTCTAAATTCTTTCTTCCTCAATAGATTTACTTAACCTATGAATCTCTGTGCTTTAAAAAATACTGCTTTATGAAGTTATAAATACATTTTAAGAAGAAGGCTAAAAGTTGGAGCAGAAGTAGGATTCTAACTTTACAGATATCATGTTGACACAAACCTCAAATGTGCATAATTTATATATAGTTACTGAGATCCCAAAATCATAGGGTTATTTTACAATTGGAGAACAGTGGTTATATTGAAGACTGAAAACAAACAAAGCAAAACAATAACAATTACAATTAGATTATATATAAGGAAAAAACTGATCCTATCATGGTTATAATACCAAGTTATATGAATTATTTTTCTCTAATTTGGTGAATTTACTTTGCATTAGGAAGGTTAAATAGAACATTGAAATATATGGATATGCCAAAAAGTAATCAATTAATAGAAGTAAAAGTAGGAGGAAAGCAAAGAAGTAGGAGAAGTAGAAGTGGAATGGGTAAAGAAAGGTGAAGAAAGAAAAACAAAATTAGAGTGCCAAAAAAACAAATACATTAATTCATTTTGGACATTTTATATTAATCTGAACAAAGATGCTAGCTAGCCCAGGAAGGAGAAAAGGGAATATATAGAAGCAATTTTAATGGTACAAAGTCAAGTTAATAGTTAATATAAATAAAATGATTACTACTTGTTTCCACAGATTATAATTCTTTGGAAAATACAATAAAATGTCTTAATCATATCTTTAACTTAAAAATAAAATTATGCTATTTATTGACTGTCATATAAAATTATGAATACATTTTCTATATATTTAGTATTAATATTTTTATATCCCTACCAAGATCATGATCTATGAGAGAGATATGGAGTTGTAATTAATATTTTCTCTTACACATCAATGGTAAGCAGGAGTTGAATTATGCTGACATCAGTCCATGGACAAGCAATTCCTAAGGATGGCATATCATCATGCTATTATAATATATTAGTTTATGTACAATTAAAAAACAAACCATATTTTTTGAAAATTCTACAATAGCCCATTGAGGAAATAAAATTTAGTGACAAACATTGTGTAGGTTGTTTGGTGTTTTATGGTTTCTTCTCTCATCTTTACTTCCCTGGTGGCTCAGATGGTAAAGCATCTGTCTACAATGCAGGAGACCTGTGTTTGATCCCTGGGTCAGGAAGATTCCCTGGAGAAGGAAATGGCAACCCACTTCAGTACTCTTGCCTGGAAAATCCCATGGACGGAGGAGCTTGGTGCAGGCTACTGTCCATGGGGTCACAAAGAGTTGGGCACGACTGAGCAACTTTACTTTCAACTTCACTTTCACTTTCTCTTATCCTTAATGTGCGCCAAATTTTACAACAGATAAATTTTTGTTTATTTTATATTCAAATATAAGAATTCATTTTATGTTGAATTTTGAGTTATTTTGAATAAAGTATTAATACCACAAAATGAGCAAAATCTTATTAAACCACTATCATCTTACAGAATAGCCTAACATTATTTGCTAATACCAGTATTTCTAGCTAAGATACTAGACATGCATGTTTTTCTCTCTTCTCCACATCTGTTAAATGAATGTGTGGCCAAGGCAAAATTTAGGCATAGTTATTTTTCTTCAGAATAAATATTCCTAATATTAATAATATATTGTCTTCTACTCTCTATATATTATGCAATAGACATAACTGTTTATCTCTTGCCACACCAGTCAATGCCATTTAATCTTGAAAATTAGAGGAAAAAAAATAGTAGAAGCTATTGCATAACTGAAGCTCTGTTAGCCAAACAGAGCCACAATCTACAGGTATACTTTTCAATAGATGTGCCACTGGTTACAGATCTAGTTCATCCAGGGAAACTGTCTCACTAAACAAGCATCCAAAATTTGCTCAAAATCTCTTCACTTGTACCTAGCTACCCTTTTCCTTGGCTAGTTTTACTAGTATTTCCATAATATTACACAGGAGCAATCTGGGAATATCTTTGATTTTTGGCAATGGTTTGTATTTTTTTAAAGCTTTGATTCATTTTTGATGAGTCATTCTATGCTGCTCCCTCAGGCTGCCTAGGTTGACTTGTCGTGTTCAAATATTGTAGAGCACAGTACCCTACTCTATTCTGGCCAATCTTGTTTCTCCAGCACCCTTCAATATGTGACACTGTATTTATTACTGAGAGATGCAGCAAGAGAAGCATCCTCAATTCCAGAAATTAAAGGTAAAAAGTAAACAATTCAGGGAAGAATCTTACGTTAAGTTCAAGACTAATCATGATTCCAGATAGCCTAAAATATCACACTTATATATACATACATACATACATATATATATATTGAGCATGTGTGGAATTGTTTCAGGGACCTCAAATTAATTAATTACATACTCAATAGAATTATTCTGATGAGAGAAGTGGAAATTTAGACATCAATTAAATAAAGGAAATAAATGTGAAGATGGAAAAGAAAACTGTTGACTTTGATTTAAACATATAAGTGGCAAGTCATAAGCTTACAAATTAAAAACTTGGCAGTTTACAATTTTGAGGTAACACTTAAATCACAGCCCAGCAACTAATAAATCAGTAAAACATCCCAATATAATTGGAGACCATTGAGTAGGTTAGATCTTACAGCTCTCTGGGCAGAAAAACTGGATTGAATATGGTTTTTCAATAATATTCCACCTAAAATTATTTTTCAAAGCCTTTCAAATGATTTAAAAATGCTCAGCATTTTAAAATATTTTATAGTAAAAATATTTTTAAATAGTGAATATTAATTAAATAGGAACTGATTTAAATATGTGGTATTTCCAAAGCTTACACAAAAATTTTAGCTAATTTCTCAGTTTATTAAAAGTACTTTGATATCAATGTTTTTTTCACATTCAAGTTCAAAATGTAATTACAGATAACAGTGCAAATATGTGTTCAAGGAAATACATACACAGCCTCTAAGGCTTTCCTTTTCATTTTGAATTTGCATCTACAACTTTCCTTTCCTTTTACTTGTCATCTTTGGGATGTCTCTTCTTAGTGCTGTCATCCTCTATTCTCTCATTGAATCAGGTCAAATGAACCAAGGTTCCATTCATTTTTTGGAGTATTTTAGTCATGAGACTATCTGAAAGGTTATCAATCTTTCCTTGACTCTCTGACTTTTTAACTGACATGCTTAATCAACAATGCTGACTGTTTTGGGAATGGCAACTTCAAATTCTCCAAAGGAAAGACATCTCTCCATTCAATTCATCCCATGCTAACCCATGCTAAAGGAGCTAATCTTGCCTATCACAGTGAATTCTTTAGGTTACTAAGCTCATAATTAAAAGTCTTCACTAATGACATGGTAATTGCTTTAATGGATTTCCAATGAAGTGTGAAGTTCCCTGCTGATATGTCAACAAAATATGAAGCATTGTGATAAAATGATGTAAAGCTTCATAGAATTTAGAGTTAGAGGAGACCTTGAAATTATCCAGGGTAACATTCTCATATTAGTAAAGAAAAAACCAGTCCCAAAGAGGTGAAGTTTGTTGTTGAAGGTCATTACACTGAGTGGAAACTATAAATGTCCTAACTCTTAGCACAGGGATTTGTTTCCAACTCACTGCTTATTAATTTTGACCTGGTTTTTATTTATGTTTTCTATGTATCAAGAAAAACTTCCCTTTATATTTTTATATTTTACCAATGGAAATATGTTTATTCTGTCAATAAAAGTGTTCATATGAGAGCATATTTTGTCCCATTAATTTTATTGGAGAGTAGAAAAGATGACTTTGGGGATGAAAATCTACAGATCTGAGAATTTCATGGTAGGGTACATCTAGAATAAACATCTTGAGAAGTCAATGAATGAAGAGAGTTTTGAGGAAATCTTGGATCAATCTCATAATTAAAAGTTTGGTATATGAAATTACTGGCCTTTTCTGGTGGTTCAGCAGTAAAGAATCCACTTGTAATGCAAGAGACCCAGGTTTTATCCCTGGGTAGGGAAGATCTCTGGAGAAGGAAATGGCAACCTACTCTAGTATTCTTACCAGAGAAATCCCATAACAGAGGAGCATGGACTACAGTCCATGGAGTTGCAAGAGTCAAACATAATTTAGCAACTAAACCACCACCACCATATGAAATAACTAAATTTTGTTCATACTTGTGTAACATTAAAATGTTTAAAAATATTTCCAGTTATTATAGTCTTATAATTGTGAAAGGAGATAGAATACATATGAGAAATTTTCAGAGCATAAAACTGAGAGAACAGTTAAGCAACTTATGGTGAAAATTCAAAACCTGAATTCCTCACTCTAAGGGTAAGGCATGCAAAACAAATAGGCAGAGAATTTTGCAGAAGCCATTTAATACCCAGTTTCAGTGCATAATCCTTAGTGAAGGAATAAGAAAGAATTTCTTCAGTGTGAAATCATATTACATTCCTTAGAAATCTAAGCAAAGACTATAAGAGTTTGCTTTCATTTTGCTTTGGCTCACGTTGCCAAAGAGTACTGTCCATTTTTGACTCAGAAATGCCCCCAAAACATGGAGTCGGTTGAAAAGTCCTTATAAACCTTTTATAAATTCAAGTTACAGGTTGTATATTCATCTGCTTCAAAAATAAGCTAAAACATATAATCTCAAGTATTGAGAGATACTTGTCAGAAATAACAAGTAGTTCCTACCAACTCTAGAAACTAAAAACACTAGAGAATAAAAGCTGATAAACATGTTAGTTCTCTTAACCTAGTGTGAGTTTCATTTTAGACAAGGATAATATTTTTCTTACCTACCTTCATTTAAGAAGCATTTTAAGAATGATAATTATCATTTTACAAAGTTTTTCCACAAAGTCACCATTTAAATGCAAATACTCTTATTTTCACTGTGTCAGTACCTTAGCTCATGTATAGAGCAAGCAATGTTACTGCTTCCTCACTTATATCTAGCTTTAGATGGTGTCTCATGCTGTTAAGCTAACTGTTAGGCTGTTTCATTTTCCCACTTGATGAGGGAAAGTGATGTTAATTTTAATTGGATTGCTGTATTTCATTACTTTGTTAATTCGTCTCTTCATATTTCTTTTGTGATGGATTTCATCAGAAATCAGCTCCAAAATAGAGTCTATAGTGGAGATTCTTCTATAATTTGACAATGGCACCCCACTCCAGTACTCTTGCCTGGAAAACCCCATGGATGGAGGAGCCTGGTAGGCTGCAGTCCATGGGGTTACTGAGAGTCGGGCACGACTGAGCAACTTGACTTTCACTTTTCACTTTCATGCATTGGAGAAGGAAATGGCAACCCACTCCAGTGTTCTTGCCTGGAGAATCCCAGTGATGGTGGAGCCTGGTGGGCTGCTGTTTATGGGGTCACACAGAGTCAGACATGACTGAAGCGACTTAGCAGCAGCAGCAAACATTCACTTACAAGCTTAAAGGCTCTGTTGAAATCCTTGAATGTTATTATGTATTATGCTTGATTGAATTATGCAACCTAATAAATTATACTTTCTCCAAAAAGCAAAAATCCCATGTCCTTCCTTTTTCCTCTATGTGCATTCTTCCTTTTAGCCCTAAAACAATCAAGGCATCATGGCACATTCTGGCTAACTGTCTGTACTTGGTCTTATCTTAGTTCACCTTTCCTTAATTCTTTATCTTCATTGGAATTACCACTTTTGAAAGGTGAAGTCTATTAAATGTGGATGAGGAAATAACCCACATAGCTCATTAGTTTATAAATCAGATATGAAATATAATGCAAATAAATAACCATGCCACATGGGTATATTATATTACTAGGAGGTATCACTCAAATTCAGGGATGTAGACCTTCATCTTCCAAAACAATATAACCCTTCTCAAAGAGGGGCATATGGGCCTGTGACATTATGCATATACCTTATATGCAGAACAGCTGAAATAGAGCTCAGTCATTACACTGAGCTTGGGTATTTCTGCTTGTTGATCCACTCGTGTATGAAGGCAGCAGTTAACAGTGGTCCAATCTACCCCTTTGCCAAACACACACACATACATGCATGCATGCACACACACACACAGAGGCATACAACACACATACAGAAAGCTCCTCTATACGACCTCTGACATTCATTTGTGGAACAATGGCCTGCTCCTAAATTTTGTTTCAGCTTAGTCATAGCTGCCTGGATCTGCCAACAGATGATCAGAGCATGCTGGGTGATTCTGCTCCTTCCTTTCTGAACCCTGAAGGTCTTTGTAAGCCTAGATTTGATTCTCCTAGAATAATCAAAGCCCATTTGGGAATGCATGTACACCTGTGGTGGATTCATGTCAATCTATGCCAAAACCAATACAGAATTGTAAAGTAAAAATTAAAAAAAAAAAAAAACTCAACATTCAAAAAAATGAAAAAAAAAAAATAAATAAAACCAATACAGAATAAATCTCACCAATAAACATGGCTTTCATGAACTGAAAAATTTTCATAACTTTTCACTGTTTTCCATAAACTTCTGCAAAAACAATAAAATATTGAAATTCTAAAATATATTTTCATTTAACTTTTTCCCCTGATTAAAAACTCTAACACATACACTGAAAAACAGAAAGAGGATAAAAATGATGGTGGTATAATGAAGAAATTACTACAATTCTTTGGAGCCTATTTCTGCAGCCCAGGAATTTGAATTAGCTTTGTGTTCAGCTTTGCCAATAGTAATGTGATGGAATTACTGTTGCATCAGATCTAAATCTAAGCTGGTAAAATATTCAGGTATGTCTGTTCTCACTCTTGGCACTCTGAAAAGATAGCCATATGAAGGACAGGCTAGCCTGCTAGAGGATCAGAAGGCTAGCTGGCAACTGATTTGTAGTTAATTGCAGCTTCATGCATGAGCCCCACCATGATCAGCTAATCCAGTTTGGTTCATCAAAATACCCATCTAAGCCCAGCCCCATTTTCCAAGCCATAGAATAGTAAACTAAAGTTTAGTTGCTGTTTTATGGCACTAAATTTTGGGTAAGTTGATGTACAGCAAAACATAATGCATATAATAAGTTCAACATTTCTAAAACCAGTGTAGTATAATTAGTCAGAGATTTCTCAAAGATTTCTAATATAAGCAGAGCACAGAGAAAAACTGTTGCCTTCATCATGTCAAAACACATAAGGGTAAGTGATAGGTACTTTCATAAACAACATTTTAAAAATAACAATAAAACGATTGAGAATGTGTTGGTTGCATGTTGATGCGAATATCCCAGATTCCTGAGAGTTTAATCAATTTAAGTTCATGGAGTCATATCACTGAACAATGCTGCAAAGCAAAGATCTTCACTATTGTATTGAAATTGCATAATTTTATAGTATAGAACATAATACAAAGTATAAGGTCTTTATACCAACATAAAACAGGAAGTCCAAAAAAGTCAGTTGAAAGTGTAGGTAGAAGTTGGATATGCAGACCATTATTACATAAACTGGAAATTACCTGAAGCAATAGTTTAACAACTCTGCTCATATCAATGATCTCAGGGGATATTTAATAATGACAAGTGTTCAGATCTCAAGTTTTGTATTTCCTCAGAACAATGCTCTCTCACTCTATCTAGCTCCTTGATGGGTAATATCAATAACTGCTTGAGTCTTTTGTAGTACCCAACTATCAATGGGCAAAGTTTTCCTACTAAAATGAAAGCCAGGCACAAATAACAATTCTCAGCACTGTTACAGTACTTAGTTTTCATTCATTTGATATAAATCTTTTAGAAAATGTGGCTCAAAGGAAAAGCCAAGTATAACATTTTATAATCAACTTAAGAGGTAGAGGAGAAAAAGCAGTCCAAATTGTCATTTAAAGATCTCTTGAATAAATGAAAGTGCACCAGGAAACTTTCTAAATGACCACCCATTCAGTTTATAAATTCATAACAAAACTTTACTGAGAAAAGACTGCTGTGTCATTAAATAAATTATTGATCAACATAATTATATATAAATGTCAGTATTTTAAAATTTTGGAATTGACTTCACTGTCTTAATAACAAATTAAAAGCTGTTAAATTCAACTATTCTTGGATTTACAAGAGTGTGAAGGACACAGGCAGACTTACTATACAACTACAGTAATTGAGTCAATATGATTTTAGTGAAAGAATAAACAGATAAATGCAACAGAATAAGGAACCTCAAAACAGACCCACATAATTTAACTAACTAATCTTTGGCATAGAGTAAAGGCAATGTAAATGAGCAACGATAGCCTATAGAACAAATGGCGGAGACCACAGGACACCTGCAGGCACACACACACATGCACAAAAGGAATTTAGACCCAAAGCTTATCAAAATGGATTAGAGACCTAAATCCAAAGTATAAAACTGGAAGATAACTAGAAGAAAACCTAGACGACTATGGATATAACAATGACTTTTTAGATATCATACCAAAATCATGATATGTGAAATAAGTAATGGAAAACCTAAACTTAACTAAAATGAAAAGCTTCTGCTTGCAAAAGACAATGTCACAAGTGGGGTAGAACAATCCATAGACTCGAAGAAAATAACTATTAAAGACATATCTGATAAAGGACTGTTACCCAAGACATGCAAAGAACTCTTAACATTCAACATTAAGAAAACAAACAAACCAATTAAGGAAAAAACTCAAAGACATCTCTTTAAAGAAGATATTCAGATAGCAAATAAGCATGTGAAAAGATGCATCATAAGTCATCAGGGAAGTGCAAAATTAAAACAATGAGATTCCACTACATACCTATTAAATGGGCAAAATCTAAAACCTTGACAAAAACAAATCCTGGTGAGGCTGGAGAGCTATAGGAACTTTCATACATTGCTAGTAGGAATATACAATGATACAATTACTTGGAAAATTGTTTGGCTATTTCATTTTTTACAATTTTATTTGTTTATTGGCTGCATCAGCTCTTAGTTTTGGCATGTAGAATCTTTAGTTTCATCATGTAAACTATTACTTTTTGGCATGTGAAATCTAGTTCCCTGATAAGGATCAAACCTAGACCCCTTGCATTGGGAGTACAGAGTCTTAGCCACTGGACCTCCAGAGAAGTAGAGGTTTGGCTATTTCTTACAAAACTAATCATATGCTTACCTTAAAATCTAGTATTCACATTCCTTGGTAGTTGCCTCCATAGTTAAAACTTTATGTCTACACAAAACCTGCACATGAATGTTTATAGTAGTTTTATGCATAATTGTCAAAACTTGAAAGCAACTAAAATGTCCTTTAGTAGATAAATGGATAAAGAAAATGTGGTCTATCCAGACAATAGAATGTTATTTAGAGCTAAAAAGAAATGAGATGTTAAGCCATGAAAAGAACAAAATTTAAATCCATATTACTAAGTGAAAGAAGCCAATCTGTAAAGGCTACATACTATAAAATTCCAGCAATATGATAGTCTATAAAAGACAAAGCAATGGAGAGAGTGAAAAGATAAGTGGTTGCCAAAAGTTGTATGTCCAGGGAAAATGAATAGACAGGGCACAGGGGATTTTTATGGCAGTAAAAAATGCTGCACAATACTATAATAATGTATGCATATCATTATAAATTTGTCCAAACCCATAAGATGTACAACACTGAGAGTGAACGGTAATATAAACTATGGACTTTGGATGACTTTGAAGTGTCAGTGTAGGATCATTAATTGTCAGTCTTGTGGGGATGTTGATAAGTGTGGAGGCTATGCATGTGAGGGCAGAAGACATATAGGAAACCTCCTCTGCTCAATTTTGCTGTGAATCTTATGCTGTTCTAAAACCAAAACCAAACAACAACAACAAAAACAAAATCTGTTTCTGTTTATTGTTCTATAGTTCCTGATTTAGGCTTATTCCAAAGCAGGAGTGGCCTTATTTTCTGGCCTAAGCTTAATCTTGGTTATTTCTTAAAAGCAATGAGGTAAACAATTTCTCAGAAAAGTATACAACCTGAAATTATCTTTTCACTTCATGACAAAACAAATATTAAGACAAACAAACCAAAAAAACAGTCCCTTTTGTTTTAAGTTTTTCTGTTTTTATGGCATTTCTTCCTCCCTTCTCTTTCCTATATTCCCATATTCCCTTTCTTCTTTCCTTTATCCCTCCCTCCTTTCCTTCCTTCTTTCCTCCTTTCTTCCTTCCTTTCTTCCTTCTTCAAGTTCTGGATCCTTGCACTCAAGAAGGTCTACATGTATGCTCAATTGCTCAGTTGTATCATGACCCCAGGACTGTAGCCTGCCAGACCCTTCTGTCCACTGGGTTTCCCAGGCAAGAATACTGGAGTGAGTTGCCATTTTCTTCCCCAGGGCATCTTTCCAACCCATGGATCAAACCCGCATCTCCTGAGACTCCTGCATTGGCATGCTGATTTCTTACCACTGAGCCACCTGGGAAGCCCCAAGAAGGTCTCATACATATACTAAAAAATTGAAAGAAAATATTGGTAGAGTTTTCAAACTCTGATAACTTATTGATAGTACTTTGGTGCACAGTCATTTGCTTCTTTTAATAGAATTATGAACAAAAAGCAAACATGCCATGAAGAGTCACCCAAGACAGAATGGTCATGGTGGGGAGTTCTGAAAAAATGTGATTCACTGGAGAAAGGAATGGCAAACCACTTCAGTATTCTTGCCTTGAGAACCCCATGAACAGTATGAAAAGGCAAATAGTTAGGACACTGAAAGATGAACTCCCTAAGTTTGTAGGTGCCCTATATGCTACTGGAGTTCAGTGGAAAAATAACTACAGAAAAAATGAAGAGACAGAGCCAAAGCCAAAACAAAACACCCGGTTGTGGATGTGATTGGTGATAGAAGCAAAGTCTGAAGCTGCAAAGAGCAACCTGCATAGGAACCTGGAACATTAGGTCCATGAATCAAGGCAAATTGAAAGTGGTCAAACAGAAGATGGCAAGAGTGAAAATCGACACTTTGGGAATCAGAGAACTAAAATGGACTGGAATGGGTGAATTTAACTCAGATGACCATTATACCTACTACTGTGTGCAAGAATCCCTTAGAAGAAATGTAGTAGCCATCATAGTCAAAAAAACATTCTGAAATGCAGTAATTAGATGCAATCTCAAAAACGACAGGATGATCTCTGTTCATTTCCAAGGCAAATCATTCAATATCACAGTAATCCAAGTCTATGCCCCAACCAGTAATGCTGAAGAAGCTGAAGTTAAATGGTTCTATGAAGACATACAAGACCTTCCACCCATAAAAGATGTCCTTTTTATTATAGGGGACAGGAATGCAAAAGTAGGAAGTCAAGAAACTTGAGTACAGAATGAAGGAGGGCAAAGGTTAACAGAGTTTTGCCAAGAGAATGCACTGATCATAGCAAACACCTTCTTCCAACAGAAGACAAGACTCTACACATGGACATCACCAGATAGTCAATACTGAAATCAGATTGATTATATTCTTTCAAGCCAAAGGTGGAGAAGCTCTATACAGTAGGCAAAAAAGAAAAATGGAGCTCACTGTGACCCCAAATCAAACTTAAATAGAAGAAAGAAGGGAAAAGCACTAGATCATTCAGGCATGACCTAAATAAAATCCCTTATGATTATACAGTGGAAGTGACAAATAGATTCAAGGAATTAGATTTGATAGAGTGCCTGATGAACTATAAACTGAGATTTGTGACATTGTACAGGAGACAGGGATCAAGACCATCCCCAAGAAAGAGTAAAGCAAAAAAGTGAAATGGCTGGATGAAGAGCCTTACAAATCACTGTAAAAAGAAAAGTGAAAAGCAAAGGAGAAAAGGAAAGATATACCCATTTGAAGGCAGAGTTTCAAAGAATACCAAGAAGAGATAGGAAAGGCTTCCTCACTGATCACTGCAAAGAAATAGAGGAAAACAATAGGATGGGAAATACTAGAGATATCTTCAGGAAAATTAGAGATGACATATCATGCAAAGATGGGCACAATAAAGGACAGAAATGGTATAGACCTAACAGAAGCAGAATTGAGAAGATGTGGCAAGAATACACCAAAGAACTATACAAAAATGATCTTCATGACCCAGATGTATGATCACTTACCTAGAGCCAGGCATCCTGGAGTCTGAAGTCAAGTGGGCCTTAGAAAGCATCACTACAAACAAAGCTATTGGAGGTGAAGAAATTCCAGCTGAGCTATTTCAGATCCTAAAGATGATGCTTTTAAAGTGCTGCACTCAATATGCCAGCAAATTTGGAAAACTCAGCAGTGGCCATGGGACTGGAAAAAGTCAGTATTCATTCCAATCCCAAAGAAAGGTAATGCCAAAGAATGCTCAAACTATGCAGAGTTGCACTCATTTCACACACTAGTAAAGTAATGCTCAAAATTCTCCAAGTCAGACTTCAACAGTATGCAAACCATGAAATTCAAGATGTTCAAGCTGGTTTTAGAAAAGGCAGAGGAACCAGAGGTCAAATTGCCAACATCTGTTGGATTATTGAAAAAGCAAGAGAGTTTCAGAAAAATATCTATTTCTGCTTTATTGGCCATGCCAGAGCCTTTGACTTTGTGGATCACAATAAACTGTGGAAAATTCTGAAAGAGAATACCAGACCACCTGACCTGACTCTTGAGAATATGCAGGTCAGGAAGCAACAGTTAGAACTGGACATGGAACAACAGACTGGTTCCAAATAGGAAAAGGAGTATGTCAAGTCTGTATATTGTCACCCTGCTTATTTAACTTATATGCAGAGTACATCATTTGAAATGCTGGTCTGGATGAAGCACAAGCTGGAATCAAGATTGCTGGGAGAAATATCAGTAACCTCAGATGTGCAGATGACACCACCCTTATGGCAGAAAGTGAAGAGGAACTAAAAAGCCTCTTGATGAAAGTGAAAGAGGAGAGTGAAAAAGTTGGCTTAAAGCGCAACATTCAGAAAACAAAGATCATGGCATCCGGTCCCATCACTTCATGGGAAATAGATGGGGAAACAGTGGAAACAGTGTCAGACTTTATTTTGGGGGGCTCCAAAATCACTGCAGATGCTGATTGCAGCCATGAAATTAAAAGACGTTTACTCCTTGGAAGAAAAGTTATGGCCAACCTAGATAGCATATTGAAAAGCAGAGACATTACTTTGGCAACAAAGGTCCATCTAGTCAAGGTTATCATTTTTCCAGTAGTCATATATGGAGAGTTGGACCATAAAAACGCTGAGCACCGAAGAATTGATGCTTTTGAACTATGGTGTTGGAGAAGATTCTTGAGAGTCCCTTGGACTTCAAGGAGATCGAACCAATCCATTCTAAAGGAGGTCAGTCCTGAATATTCAGTGGGAACTGATGTTGAGGCTGAAACTCCAATAATTTGGCCTCCTGATGAAAAGAATTGACTCATTTGAAAAGACGCTGATGCTGGGAAAGATTGCAGGTGGGAGAAGAAGGGGATGACAGAAGATGATGTGATTGAATGGCATCACTGACTCAATAGATATGAGTTTGAGGTAACTCTGGGCATTGGTGATCGACAGGGAGGCATTGTGTTCTGCAGTCCATGGGGTCGCAAAGAGTCAGACACGAGTTAGCAACTGAACTGAATTGAATGAAGTGAAGCTGAATTAAAGATGTATAGATAATTGATAAGCATCATTCTGTTCGTTGCAATATCTGAAATATATTGCTTTATGACATGATCAAATTTTTTGCTTTTCCTCTTAAAAAGAGAAAATGTATTATATCTATATGCTTTCCCAAGAGATTTTTTGGGGGGCTTGGTGTTTTGGCCTAATGAAAGGCGTATATGAGAACATTCAGAAAGGGCAGCATTCTCTTCTGTAAACTTTCCATTAGAAAGATGGCTTCAAATCAAAATATAATTATCTGAGCTGGTTCAATGGATCTGCCATGAGTTCTGCTCAGTAACACAGAGACAAACATTCAATTGTCTAGTGCCATCTCTTGTAATTCCACCAGGTTTTAAGTGAGGAAGAAGAGATTCAAATTCAGCTCAAAAAATAATAATGGTGAGGTAGAAAAATTTTAGGTAATCAGTGTAGTGTTAAAGCCTCAGTTTCTTCTTTTAAAACTTCAATTCTAATTTCTACTTATTCATTCATATAAATTTCTTTCTCCGGTAACCCATAATCATACTCTTTTTGCAGTTTTCTTGACATTCAGAGGAAAGCTTCCCTGGCTTGGAGGTCATAGAACACTCAAACCCCTGACAGGACAATCAATAACTGATGTCCAACTTATCAAGAAAGAAAATACCAGTAAACCATCAATATTAAGACATATATCTGGTCCTTAAACAATGGCCTGAGGTCATGAGAAAAGGTCAGGAGATGGACTCAGTGTCTTAGGAAAACTCATGGGCTGAGAGATCAAAAAAGGCCATAAAATTGAGAAAGTACACATGACGACTTTTAAACTGATTGGTCAGGGATTGCACATGTCGAGACCCCGTGTGTGTCTGTTAGTCAACTAAAACTTAAGGTTCTATAGACTTATTTCTTTTGTATTATATGCCTTATCTTCTTCCTGGTGAAAATGAAGTGAAAGTGTTAGTCACTCAGTGATCCCATGGACTATAGCCCACCAGGCTCCTTTTCCGTGAGATTCTCCAGGCTAGAATACTGGAGTGGGTTGCCATGCCTTCCTCCAGGGGATCTTCCTGACCCAGAGATTGAACGCGGGTCTTTTGCTTTATAGGCAGATTCTTTACCTTCTGAACTACCAGGAAGGCCATCAGGACCCCTAAGCCAAGCAAAAACAAACAAGTCAATAATAAACTGTTGTGATTTATACTGTTTTGGGGCACTTTTCCCCCTCCTAGTGTCTCTGCTGAGAGTTTTGTACTTCTACTCTCTGAAATAAAACTCTGCCTGTGTGAGTATCTGTGTGTCCATGGATTCCATTCTTTGGTTTCATGGACAAGAGCTCAGATTCCCATTTCAATGGAAAGCATGCCTATTGTTCCTAACTGGCAAAACTAGAATCATCTGAAAAGGAGAAAGATCACTAACTCAATATGGGTTAATCAAACCACTAAGAAAAAAAAAAAAGTTTCAATGAAACTGTGCTTATTTCATGTGAGGAATATTTTTCACAGGTCGGAAGATTGAAAACAAAAAACAAAAAACTGGTCACTTGCATGAAATCTCATTCTTGAAGGGCTTATTCTTGTTGAGTCCAAGAAGTTTAGAAGAAAATATGAATAGTCATGTAGCCCAACTCTGAGGAATTGCTCAATGTATCAGGAAATAAGAAAAGGTCAAAGAGATGAAACTCTTTCCACTGGAGAATGTTAGAGGTTTTCTCCTGAAAGACTGTGAGGCAAAGTTTCTAAAGACTTGGAAATTGAGTGGGTGGTAAGATACCCAAGAAGACAAAGGTCAGGATTGTGTAACTAACTGAGAATTCAGTTGTTGCCAAAGAGTAATACTGGGGATCCGCTTTTATTCTGCAAAATAATGGAATTGTCTGCACTATCAAGTTCTCTAAGCATTGTTTCTAATAAATACTTTTGTTATGACCTTGACCTTTCTGTTAAACCTTATATTAATAATATGTATTCCACATAACCTGGACCATAAAATTTCATGAAAGTTTTTGGGACAAGAAGTGAGCAATAAACTAATAACTCTAATTTTCAGGAAATTATTGATGGTAAAGAAGGAAATAAAAAAACTGTGCCTCTTTTTATCAAATGTAACTCACATAATCCAGTGTCATTAAGAATGACAGAGGAACTGACAGTCTGTAGATCCTCATAAAATCAAGCACTTCAGTTCAGTTCAGTCACTCAGTCACGTCCAACTCTTTGCAACCCTGTGAACCGCAGCATGCCAGGCGTCCCTGTCCATCACCAACTTGCAGAGTCCACCCAAACCCATGTCCACTGAGTTGGTGATGCCATCCAACCACCTTATCCTCTGTCATCCCCTTCTCCTCCTGCCCTCAATCTTTCTCAGCATCAGAGTCTTTTCCAATGAGTCAGCTGTTCGCATCAGGTGGCCAAAGTATTGAAGTTTCAGCTTCTACATTAGTCCTTCCAATGAACACCCAGGACTGATCTCCTCTAGGATGGACTGGTTGGATCTCCTTGCAGTCCAAGGGACTCTCAAGAATCTTCTCCAATACCACAATTCAAAAGCATCAATTCTTCTGCGCTCAGTTTTCTTTATAGTCCAACTCCCACATCCATACATGACCACTGGAAAAACCATAGCATTGACTAGACGGACCTTTGTTGGCAAAGTAATGTCTCTGCTTTTTAATATGCTGTCTAGGTTGGTCATAACTTTCCTTCCAATGAGTAAGTGTCTTTTAGCTTCATGGCTGCAATCACCATCTTAAGAGTCTGTAGATAGATTGATAGGCACATTCTCACCTATTTCAAAATTAATAATGAATAAGAAAGTGACTGACTTTATACAACCAGATTAGAATAATCATCAGTCATATGTTTAGGGAAATAGACACTATTCTTCTCTATCCAGTTGTCCTGGCCTCTCCTCCACCAACAAATCCATCCTAAGTTGGAAACATTGGAAAGCAATAAGATCAATTTTATTTTTTTAGCTCTAGAAAAACAACTCTTGCCCATAGGTATAAGAAATGTAAAATTATTATAAACATTCTACCATTTACTTTTTAACGCTATGTATTTTAGCAACACTCTATTGATTTTTAAGACTGCTAGTGGACAAGTTGTTTCTCAGATTTGAGGATTTACCATGTTCAATTAATTTAATAATTCAATTTTAACAGTATTATATTTCATACAGAAATAGTATCATCATATATAATTTTATAATAAAATGAAGAATGTTCATAACAAGTTAAGCTAAATAATATGTACTATAATTGAATACATTTTACCCCCATGAGAGGTATTATTTGCCATTACTGTCAACTGCAGAACAGTGCTCATTAAGAAAATCTACAAGTTAAAAAAAAAATGTTTTCACTATGGGAATATCAAAAAATGATGAATTGTGTCCACAGTAATGTTGATCTTGTTGATGATCTTTATTCTCTAGTACTTCCTTCAAATCCAATAACTCTTAGGTGTCTTGCTACTCTTTGTTTTCTTTGGTTGCCTTTACCCCACTGGAGGGTTATGCAATGCTTCAACAATGAAGGGAACAAAGGCTCAGCATGGCATGGGATACTGTGATCAGAGGTCATTTTTTCTTCAGCACTGAGATGAGTGGGAGGGGCAGAGGAATTGGTTCCACGGGGCCTGGAATCAAGCCAAGGCCTAGAGCTTTGTAATCCCAGTTAAATATTTTGCTTGTCATTCAATAAGCAATGAGAAGCCATTTTAGGGTTTTGTTTCAAACAGAAAAGTCTCATGATGAGTTTTCCATTTAAAAAGGACATTTCTGGGAGGAAGTTTCAGAGGGAAGGCACACATGTATTCCTATGGCTGATTCACATTGATGTTTGACAGTGAAAGTAAAAGTTGCTCAGTCCTGTCTAACTCTTTTTGACCCCTTGGACTGTCCATAGCATTCTCCAGGCCAGAATACTGGAGTGGGTAGCTTTTCCCTTCTCCACGGGATCTTCCTGACTCAGGGATGGAACCAGGGTCTCCTGCATTACAGGCAGATTCTTTGCCAGAGGAGCTATCAGGGAATTTTGACAGAAACCAACACAATATTGAAAAGAGTTTATCCTTCAATTAAAAAAATATATATTTAAACAGGACATTTCTGTGTACAACTGAGTGAGTGATTTGAAGGGGAGCAGGGCTAGATTTAAGAAGACCAGTTAGGAAGCAATAATGTGGTTAAGAAGTAATACTGGCCTCTGAGGTTGGTTTTAATGGCAAATAAGATAAATATAAGAGATACTTAGGGATTAAAAACTGTTGTTCTTATAATATTATGATCAAGGTTAATGTAATACATTCAGGATAAATCCTAATGTTTACTTTAACATGGAGTGTTTTCTTATCTGAGGTGGGGAACTCAGAATACCTTCAGAAAAAAAAAAAAAAAAACCCAGTATGAATTTTGTACAGACTTGTTGAGTTTGAGGTATCTTAACTTTAAGTACAGAAGGTAGGGTGGAGGTTGAATGTATGGATGTGGAGATGAGAAATTTGGATTGAAGTGAGGAAAACATTGAGAAAGGTATATATACTCAGAGACCTACCTGTGAAATGAAAGGGTCTCATTTCTTAAATGAGTTTGCATAAATTTAATTATTAGTGAGACTGACTTTACAAAATGTTTGCCTATCTTTAATGATAACTGCCTCTCTATATCTCAGTTATTTTTATTGATTATAATTTTGTTGATATGCAACAGAATAAAGCAACAATGTTTGACAGATGCTAATTTTCTAAATTAACATAAATGAATGAATAAATTATTTTTATAACTAAGACTTTGTATTTTATAACTGAGTATGTATTTATAGTTTCTCATATTTATTTTTAAAACTTTTTTAAAAATTTAAATTTATTTATTTTTTAATTGAAGGATAATTGCTTTACAAAATTGTATTGGTTTCTGTCAAACACCAACATGAATCAGCCATAGGTATACATATGCACCTCCCTCTGAACCTCCCTCCTATCTCCCTCCCCATCCCACCCCTCTAGGTTGTTACAGAGCCCTGGTTTGAGTTTCCTGAGTCATACAGCAAATTGTAATTTATTTGTACCATGAATATTGGCTGTTTGATGTAAATGTTTGTAAAACTCTCTGGGCTTAGCACTTTCACTCAATTTGCTCTTTCTTCAGTGGTTTTGTTCTACACAGGTTTTTATTTGAAATCTTCATATCAATTAATTTTAGTGTTTTGGATTCCAAATGTATCAATAATTACTTCAAAAAATTTCAGATTAATGAAAATAATTTATGCATAACATTATGTTAAAATGTTATTTTCTCTTTAATATTGAGATTAAATACATCTACTCATTGCTTCTGAAACTAATTTTGTGTGAGTATGTGTATGTTTTGTTTCTTAAAGATCCAGCTCATACTTTTATTTATTGTACAGTTTTTATTTTTAGGTTCTTCCACAAAATTACATAGTTTATGCATTTATCTTCATTTTTCTATCTCATACTTAGTAAGTTATGAAATTTACTGATACTTTAATGCTTTCAATATTAATTCTGTTAACCTTGACTTAATAATTCCATTTTTAAAGCTATAAAGTTCATTTGAATAGAGCTTTGGCTATGCATCATGGGCTTTTATATGTAATATTTTAACTTTCATTAATGTCTAATAAACTGCGGAAAATTCTTCAAGAGATGGGAATACCAGACCACCTGACCTGCCTCTTGAGAAACCTATATGCAGGTCAGGAAGCAACAGTTAGAACTGGACATGGAACAACAGACTGGTTCCAAATAGGAAAAGGAGTACGTCAAGGCTGTATATTGTCACCCTGCTTATTTAACTTATATGCAGGGTACATCACGAGAAATGCTGGGCTGGAAGGAGCACAAGCTGGAATCAAGATTGCCAGGAGAAATATCAATAACCTCAGATATGCAGATGATACCATCCTTATGGCAGAAAGTGAAGAGGAACTAAAAAGCCTCTTGAAACTGAAAGAGGAGAGTGAAAAAGTTGGCTTAAAGCTCAACATTCAGAAAACAAAGATCATGGCATCTGGTCCCATCACTTCATGGGAAATAGATGGGGAAACAGTGGAAACAGTGTTAGACTTTATTTTGGGGGGGCTCCAAATTCACTGCAGGTGGTGACTGCAGCCATGAAATTAAAAGACGCTTACTCCTTGGAAGAAAAGTTATGGCCAACCTAGATAGAATATTCAAAAGCAGAGACATTACTTTGCCAACTAAGGTCCGTCTAGTCAAGGTTATAGTTTTTCCAGTGGGCATTTATGGATGTGAGAGTTGGACTGTGAAGAAAGCTGAGCATCGAAGAATTTATGCTTTTGACCTGTGGTGTGGGAGAAGACTCTTGAGAGTCCCTTGGACCGCAAGGAGATCCAACAAATCCATTCTAAAGGAGATCAGCCCTGAGTGTTCTTTGGAAGGAATGATGCTAAAGCTGAAACTGCAGTACGTTGACCACCTTATGCGAAGTGTTGATTCATTGGCAAAGACTCTGATGCTGGGAGGGATTAGGGTCAGGAGGAGAAGGGGACGACAGAGGATGAGATGGCTGGATGGCATCACCGACTCAATGGACGTGAGTTTGAGTGAACTGCGGGAGTTGGTGATGGACAGGGAGGCCTGGCATGCTGCAATTCATGGAGTCGCAGAGTCGGACACGACTGAGAGACTGAACTGAACTGACTGAATGTCTAAACTACCCCAAAATTAATTTTTTATTTCCTGTACACCTTAAATGATATTTAGATGATTATTAAAATGTTTTCAAGTTTTTATATTTCTTATAATTATTGATTTGCATTGATTTTTGTTAACACATGTTTTTGTGAAAGAGCACTGTGTGTAATAGTTATACTTTTTGGCATTTAAAAATTTATTTTGGGATTTCCGTCATGGTACTGTAGATAAGAATTTGCCTTCCTATTCAGAACTCATGGATTCAAACTTTGGTCTAGGCAGATTCCACATGCCACTGAGCAACTACAGCCCCTGCAACACAACTACTGAGCCTGCTTTCTAGAGTCTGCAATTTGCAACTACTGAGCCTGTGAGCTACAACTATCGAAGCCAGCATTTCCTAGAGCCTGTACTCCGAAAAAGAGAAAACACTGCAGTGAGAAGCCCATGCACCAAAAGGAAGTGGAGCTCCCACTCACTGCAACTAGAGAAAGGCTGTGTGCATGGCAACAAAGATTACCACAACCAAACATAAATAAATAAAAATAAAAAGTTTATTTTGTTAGATAATGTATGCCAGTGCCTGTAAATACTTATATATTACTAGAATAACAATGTTTTATGTATGTTCACTTTTGTCTTATTTATCATCAGGCCTAGAAAAGACTCAGAAAATAAAATGAGCATTTAATTGGTGACATTCTTGGGGGGAAAAAAGTGAATAACCTATCTATACTCTTCATTTTCCCTCTTTTACTAAGAACTGAATGTAGCAAACAAAGGTGAGAGTGGATTGATAAACTAAACAATAACTGACAAATATAATTAACGTTCAATAATGTTACAGCAACTTAGGTAGAGAGCCTGTGTAATTAACAAGTCATTTGGAAATAGTTGCTGGTATTGATTCAGTTTCTTTGCATCTCTTGTTCTTATCAGTCAATGAGATTGCCACAGATCCAGGAATAATTTACATTCAAGGCATAAAAAAAAATGGGAATCTCCCCCTTTTATTTATTAGGGAGGCTAAAGTTTTCCTACCATGCCCAGAGTGATTCCATTTAGATTTCTTTGGCCAGACTCATGGTACATACGCATCTTAAAATATTTTACTTTCAGACTCTGAATTAAAATTGTCGAGGTAGAGAGTTAAGAATGGGAATCATCTAACCAATGAACTGTGGGCTAGGAGCTTTTTAAAATGTGTGTTGCTCAGAACCAAATTAAATTGATATTCTAGTTACATGTGTTTCTTAAGCCTATTATAACTTTGAAAAAATAAGGACAAAATTGAGAAGGAGAAACTGTGATTTCAGCACAATTTAGTAAAAACACATTTTGCATCCACTATGCACTATGTGCTATAAAAATATTTGAATATCTGTGGGCACAACAATAGATAAAAGGAGTTAACTTATTTCAGTTCTCCTAAATGACTGGCTTTTTTTTTTTTCAAATTATTTCTTATGAGACTTTTTGTAATAAGTGAGAATAAAGAATAAGTGAAAATAAAGTTTCTTTACTCCATTTTGTCTTTATTTCTCTGAAGTGCATTAGCGAAATAGAGTTTATAATATAGTCATTTTACTGTAATTAGAAGATGTGTAATATTAATACAATATAAGTGCTTACCTTCATTTTGACTAGAACATTACAAATTCATATAGCAACTTTTGTCTCATTGGTATTTGGAAAGTCTAGAAAAATACTTAATACTCCTCACAATCTGACAGCTTAGTATAACACATTTATAAACAATTATACACTGATTCACCAGCAAATGAAAAAGTGAGTTGAAGAGAAGATGTTAGAGGATCTTTTAAAAGATACTTCTAGATCAAGGGTACATATGAGATCTCTCCTGTTCTCCAGTTTAGCATCCTAGTGAGTTGCTATAATTATGCATTCAGGGATACGCCCAAGAATAGTGGATTAATTATGCTTTGTATGACTGTGCATGTGTGTATAATAGTTTTGCTTGATTCATTTGAGAAGCATTACTTGAATATCTTTTAATCTTCTGAAATTATGAAATTATCTAGGATCCAAAGATGAATAAGGCATTGATGCACTTCCCAGGGACTGACAATTTCTGGAAAATTTAGAGTTTAAAATCAAGGGACTAGTTTGATAAGGATAATCCCAGCTGATTATTTGAGACATAGTTTAACAAGTGTCTAAAGAGCATTACTCAGTAATTTAATGACTTGAAGGCAGTTTTGTATATTCTGAAATGAGATATATTTACAGGCAGTACAAAGGATCTAGTGTTTTAATTTTATCATTTTAGCCCCTTTTTTTAAATGCATGCTTAGGTTGTTTGACACTCACAGAGAAGATTTAAGTGATATGATTTCTTCATTTTTCTTAGATGTATATTTTTAATATCAAAGGAGGTTTCAGTAATGCTATTAAATTACAAGTTCTTATTTATCAAAAACTTTTATGTCTCTTTAAACCATATTCTAGACTATCCAGTTACACATCTTGTGTTATGAAGTCTATTATGTTATAAAGTCTGTAGTCAGTGTCACTGACTAGAAATTCAGTTATTGCTGAAATGGGAATTGGGCAAAAACATTGAGCTGGAGTTACTTATTGTCATCTGTGGATTTAAATTATTTTTAACAAAGAAAATCTATCTGGTAAATACAAAGTCAGTATTCATTCTTAGTTTATCATAAAGGATAAAAAGCTGCACGAATGCCAAACAGTATTTGACAGGCTGGGATTTGAAGAGTTTCCTCAAAAGGGTAACTGAATATTGATTTTCACATCATTTCACTTAGCAACATAAAAAGAACAAGACATGTCTTCTAATTATCTCCACACATTCTGGTCCTAAAATTATGCATCTCATTCTTCAATTCAAGACATCTTGGGGTAGACACATGCTTTCTTTCCACAGAAATAACTATTCAAATAAACGTGTCTAAACCAATGTATTCACTTAAATTAAAAAATTGTTTCCACCTGACAAAAGCGATTGTTCTAGCTGATATGAGTGATTGTTCTCATGTAGGCAATTACACGACCTGCCAATACAGGAGATGTAAGAGATGTGGGTTTGATCCCTGTGTCAGGAAGATCCCCTGGAGAAGGAAATGGCAACACATTTCAGTATTCTTGCCTGGAGAATCCCATGGACAGAGGAGCCTGGCAGACCCAATAGTCTATAGGGTTTCAAAGAGTCGGACAAGTGACTTTGAATGCATATATATATATGTCACACAGATACACAAGCAAGAAGCTTCATTTTGTACCTTCACTTAAGGTTTTCTGACTTTACCATGAAGATCTAAATGAGTTGTGAAAGTTTAAGATGAACAAGGTATGAAAAACGGTTTTTTCCCCAAAAATTTTATTTATGATAGTCCATTGCATTAGTAAAAATAGAATATACTAGATAGAGTTTGCTGGGTTTTTTTTTTTCTATTGTTTATTATACTTTGAGGTTGATATTTCACAAGCTATAACAAAATAGATTATAAAAGACAGAGGTTATTGGTATTTCTCAGTACATAATTTGTAATTTGAGTTTCTGAAAAAATTTCCTCTACACATGTGGTATGAAATTATTCATGTCATTTTTCAGAAGAAGAAAATACTGCCTTGTATTCTCAATTATATTATAAGTAGCTATACTTTTGGATTTCTACCATGTATTTTTATTGTTGTTCTAAGATGATGGAATTCCAGTTGAGCTATTTCAAATCCTGAAAGATGATGCTGTGAAAGTGCTGCACTCAATATGCCAGCAAATTTGGAAAACTTAGCAATGGCCACAGGACTGGAAAAGTCAGTTTTCATTCCAATCTCAAAGGAAGGCAATGCCAAAGAATGCTCAAACTACTGCACAATTGTACTCATCTCACACACTTGTCAAGTAATGCTGAAAATTCTCCAAGCCAGGCTTCAGCAATACACAAACCGTGAACTCCTAGACGTTCAAGGTGGTTTTAGAAAAGGCAAAGGAATCAGGGATCAAACTGCCAACATCCACTGGATCAACAAAAAAGCAAGAGTTCCAGAAAAAATATATATTTCTGCTTTGTTGACTATGCCAAAGCCTTTGACTGTGTGGATCACAATAAACAGTGGAAAATTCTGAAAGAGATGGGAATACAAGACCACCTGACCTGCTTCTTGAGAAACCTGTATGCAGGTCAGGAAGCAACAGTTAGAACTGCACATGGAAAGACAGACTGGTTCCAAATAGGAAAAGGAGTAAGTCAAGGCTGTATATTGTTACCCTGTTTGTTTAACTTACATGCAGAGTACATGATGAGAAACGCTGGACTGGAAGAAACACAAGCTGGAATCAAGACTGCCGGGAGAAATATCAATAACCTCGGATATGCAGATGATACCACCCATATGGCAGAAAGTGAAGAGGAACTAAAAAGCCTCTTGATGAAAGTGAAAGAGGAGAGTGAAAAAGTTGGCTTAAAGTTCAACATTCAGAAAAGTAAGACCATGGTATTTGGTCCCATCACTTCATGGGAAATAGATGGGGAAACAGTGGAAACAGTATTAGACTTTATTTTTGGGGGCTCCAAAATCACTGCAGATGGTGATTGCAGCCATGAAATTAAAAGATGCTTACTCCTTGGAAGAAAAGTTATGACCAATCTAGATAGCATATTCAAAAGCAGAGACATTACTTTTCTAACAAAGTTCCGTCTAGTCCAGGGTATGGTTTTTCCAGTTGTCATGTATGGATGTGAGAGTTGGACTGTGAAGAAAGCTGAGCACCGAAAAATTGATGCTTTCGAACCATGGTGATGGAGAAGACTTTTGAGAGTCCCTTGGACTGTAAGGAGATCCAACCAGTCCATTCTAAAGGAGCTCGGTCATGGGTGTTCTTTGGAAGGAATGATGCTAAAGCTGAAAGTCCAGTACTTTGGCTACCTCATGCGAAAAGTTGACTCATTGGAAAAAACTCTGATGCTGGAAGGGATTGGGGGCAGGAGGAGAAGGGGATGACAGAGGATGAGATGGCTGGATAGCATCACCAACTCGATGGATGTGAGTCTGAGTGAACTCCGGTAGTTGGTGATGTACAGGGAGGCCTGGTGTGCTGCAGGTCATGGGGTGGCAAAGAGTCGGACATGACTGAGCGAATGAACTGAACTGAACTGAACTGAGGAGTTGAACATGTTAATGCTGAACTGAATGTGATGTCTGTGTTTTAATGAGATAATAATTTCCATTCTTCTGTATATACTGGTATTTCCTGTATTTAATTATTGAAGGAATTCCCATATCGATGATTATAAAAGATGAAAAAAAAAGGAGGCAGAGAAATCAATTTCTCATTTTAGATATTGAGTTTTTATTAAAAATGAATATAAAAATCTTCATTTCTTCAAACATTTATCAATATAGTTGTGATTAACAGTGATAATGATAAATTGCCTTTGTTTACAAATGACTGAAATAAAGATGGTTTTAAGAGTGCCACCAGCTTGCTTTGTAGAGAAGAGTGTTATTTGAGGGGTAGTTTGTGATTGCCCTTCTGTAATGCAGTTAGAAACATTGTTTAAAAACAACAACGAAAAAACATTCTGAAGTTACGTGTTCTGAATGCAAGCTATTTGGACAGTATCATTTCATGAGGTGGATAGGATCGCTATTCTATAATACATCTAGAGAAGTATTTTAAAAATCTGGAAAAATCATAATAATAGAAGTACTACATATATTATAAATAAAGAATTAGCAAAGGTGAAAGAGTATTGCTGAAGTATTAAATATGTAGCTAAATAAATTTATTTTCAGCCCATCACCTAACTTATATTATTAGAATGAAAATTAGTTATTATCATCAACATCACTTTGAAATTGAACTTTCATCTGATTAAAAGATAATTATTAAAGGAGCAGGCAAACGTGATGAAACTTTGCCACATCTCTTGTGTTAGGGAAGTCATTTACATAGTTTTGCAAATTTTGCTTAATTTCTATGTTGGAAAATAGGACCCAAAAATCGACACTGAAAAACAGAATAAAGAAAATTTCATATTTTCCAAAATTAATTAATTGTAAGGTTAGCAAAATATAATACATAACTTGAAATGTCATAAATGACTGAAACTATAATAAGCCATCAAATCCAGGAGCTAAAGTTTCTCACAAAGGTTAAAAGATAGCACCTTCAGCATGTTCTGAAGGCACATTATGTCTGGCCATATATGAAACCATCAAAGTGAAGAGGCGCTACATGTGTCAGCTTAAATTAGTTGTCCATGCCACTTTTTGGAGTTGTTGCTCATCCCAGTCTGAGATTTTCCATCATTTGCCACTGACAGTAAAAAAAGCAGAAATGACCTCAATATGTTGGGTTGTTGAACCATAGACCATAAAAACTCCAGCTGGTGCTGATCTGAACCAATGGATGCAACAGAACTAAGGGCTTCTGTTTCAGTTTTAATGGGATTCTTTGACTATATGCAGAAGAAACAGTTTTAAATTTTTCAACAAAAGCTAGAGGGTGAAATATGGATCTAGAAAGGTGATGTTTCCAAGAAAATCACATTCCATATACAGCCTTGCTCAGCAGTTTCCATGCAGTATGCATTCACTTGTTGATACTACCATGTGCATTTTGGAGTGTGCTTTCAAAGGGGGTATTTTATAATAGAAAATAGCAGAACTAGCAGCACTCATTTAATAAGGCTGAAGAAAACAAATGGTTACCCCACTGTTACAAAGATCTACGATTCATTCCTGATTATTCATACACATTTCAGAAAATTTCTTAAAGATACCTTGTTTTCGCATCTTCCAATAATGTGTTTTTGTCATTGTTTATTCATGAAGTCATGTTGATCACCCCATGACCTGTAGTCCACCAGGCTTCTCTGTCCATGGAATTTTCCAGGCAAGAATACTGGAGTGTGTTGTTGTTTCCTTTTCCAGGGGATCTTCTTGACTTAGGGATCAAACCCAAATCTTCCATTTGGCAGGCGAATTGTTTACCCCTGAGTACTCTTGCCTGGAAAATCCCATGGGCAGAGGAGCCTGGTAAGCTGCAGTCCATGGGGTCGCTAAGAGTCAGACACGACTGAGCGACTTCACTTTCACTTTTCACTTTCATGCATTGGAGAAGGAAACGGCAACCCACTCCAGTGTTCTTGTCTGGAGAATCCCAGGGATGGAGGAGCCTGGTGGGCTGCCGTCTATGGGGTTGCACAGAGTCGGGCATGACTGAAGCGACTTAGCAGCAGCAGCAGCAGACCCACCTTGAAAGTGCCTCTTAGGAACAAAGACAGAGAGCAGCATTGTGCAAGATATACCTAACATGATAATTATTGATGGCTCAATTGAGATCAGTTTCCATAGGCTGTAAATTCTACACCAGGAGTTTGGTATTGAACATGTTGCTGCTCTTCAAAAATATGCCAGTATAATCTCTATAGGAAGTTAGCAAAAATGTACAATTTCTCTGTCTACAGTTAACAATAAGAAATTCATTTGGGTTTTAAAAAGAAGAACATTTAAATGTATCTATCCACTTACCACCATAAAACTTTGAATTATAGAAATTCTTTCCCAATTTTCACCACATATGATTCTTACAAACATATTTATTTTTATATATTAACTAATGCTGTAACTAATTCCATGGTTACTATGTTAATCCACAGAACATTATGATTTTGATTCATGAATTTTAGTGCTACATTAATTTTATCATGTCTGACTTGAAGTTTTAATCTATTACTCATCTTTATAACTAGAAATATCTTGGCATATATTGTTTCATCTTTGACCTCAATTTTTTGGTAGGACAGTATTTTATAGTTTATTTTTGAAGATTAAAATATATTCCTGGAGTTATTTAGGCAACACATTACTGTCACTTTAAAGCTTTTTAAAGTTTCAACAATTCATAAATCTACACATGGCTCCCTGTGGTATGGAAGTTACAACTTCCTAAGGAATTCAGGTATATGGTAGTAAAATATGGCCTGTCATACTGCCATTGTGTTATAGATTAAGGGGAAAAGGTTTTTGACAACTTTCTATGGAAATTTAGTATGATACTCAATAAGAAAGAAAAAAAACCCTATGAAAGGTCTTCAATTTATAAAAAAAATTTCTCTATTTCTATGAGGATTTATGAAAGTTATGAATGTTGAGATTAAATAAAGCATGATTGAAATCATTTTAATGGTACCTTCCAAAACAAAGTATGTGTTCTTTTATTTTCAAGTTTTCCTGGCACTGTTTCCTTTTGTTGTTGTCCATTCACTGGAAGATGGAGAACTTACATAAAGCTGTGTAGGAGACAAATGTCTTTAGGTGGTCTCAGTATTACTGATCCAAGTTTCAAAAAAATGCCTCTTTTTGGTCAACTGCTGTATTAAGAACTCTAAATGACACATCCCAATTTTTGGGGGCCTCTCCTAATTCTCTATCAATATCCAAATAACATTTTTTTCTCCCATGGGATGTAGATCAATCAACAATAAGACATAAAAAACAAAGAACTGAAAACAATATTAGTACTGTGTCTGCCAAATCTGAATTTGAGTATTTACTCCCTAATCTTCCTGTTCTAAGAGGACAGGCTAACTATTTCATAGTTATGAATCTGTTTCCTCATTTTGACTAGGGGTAAAAATCACAGCTAGGTATCTTGTTGTAATAATTGATGCATATAATAACTATATGTCAACAAAAAAATTACCTAGGTAGCAGTGGATTAACATGATTACAAAACCCATTGTGCCATGAGTGTCATACACAGGAAATATGTCTGTCAACTTCCTCACTGCAAGTGTAGGACACATCATTAATGTCAAAGTGGTCTTTTCTGATGAACTTTGATGTAATGCTGCATCCTTTCCTTTAACTGTGGATTAGAATTGTCACAAGAAACAAAAGCAAGAAAAATATGGGTAATATCTCCATTATGCCATGCCAATTTTCTCCAAAGTTTCCTCCTCACTTACTAAATAAAATGTTTTCAATGGAAAAATGTTGAAGATAAGGTAAACTTTCATTAATCCTTCAATCATTCCCTACTCTTCTAAATAAGTTTCTTGTTTCCTAAACTCCAAGAGTCTTTATTATCACATGATATGTGCTCATCAGTATGCATTAGTCAGAACTCTATGTAGAAGGTCAAAATGCATTTCTGACTAGCTTAAGAAGAGAAAAATGAATGTATTTTCTCAGAATATAATTACAGAATATGTGTTGTGAAGGTGGTTTCACGCAAGAGTCATTCCAGGGTTTGAAACACTCATTAGGATTCTTTCTGTCCCTCTCTTGCCACTTCCCACTTGTTTCCCTCTGGGTGTTCTTCATCTGATGTGTATTCTCCCTCAGCAGCCAAGATGTTCCCAGAGAATCCCAGGCTTTTACAATTTTTATCATTGTTAAGCTCTATGATGTCAATAATAGATGCTCATTTTATCTAGAATCTTTATAAGTGGCTATAAATGGATATTGACTCTCTTCAAGTCATAAACCCACTCCTGAAACAGTCCCTCTGTTCAGCAAGATAATGTCTTCCAGGACCTGCCAATGATGCCTGTGGCTGACCCTTGAGAACAAGTAGGAAGCTTACCACACCCCTCCAAAACAAGAAATTCAGAGAAACAAAGCAAAAGGGAAAGATTGCCACTCCTCCGTCTTTGCTTAAAGATTTCACTATTATTTAACTTTTCATAAAACAATGAATAATTTGTATTATTTGAAGCAATGCAAAAACGTTAGGAAAATAGTACTTTCTAAACCATTAATTTTGTCAGTTTATCTGTGACTATTTTCTTTGTCAAAGTGTGGACATTTCCATAGTGGAACTCTCTTTCTTTCATGATATATACCCTTCCCTGCATCTCTGATAAACCTAGACTGTAATATCACTGAATCTAATATTTATATTTAAGTATACTAGGTAACTTTTCCATATAAAGACACAATATCCTTGTCAATATAGGAGTACAAACATGAACATACACACAAACATTCAAAGTACTCTTCTGCTTATATGAAAGGCTGAGTATACATAGCTAACACTGTGTTTAGCTATAACCTCTTCTGAGTCAGAAAAATCCCCTGAAGAAGGATATGACAACCCACCAGGTATTTTTGCCTGGAAAATCCCATGGGCAGAGGAGCCTGGAGGGCTACAGTCCATGGGGTCACAGAGAGTTAGACATGACTTAGCAACTGTGCATGCGCACACGCACACACACACACACACACTTGAGATTTTGGAGTTCTCATACATAAAATCCTGTGTAGTCCTCCAAAGCTGAGAACTAAATTAAAGGTAAAAATGTCAAGAAATTGAAATATCTCTACTACTGAGAAAGGGTCTTGATAATACACTTTAGGTCTATAGGCAAATGGGCCTATGATAAATACACTTGATTCCCTGTCACAGCAGCATTGGTCAACTACAGACCTTCACCTGCAGGAGAAGAATCTGTTCTGACCATTTTGATGAAAGTAGGAGAAAACATGATGTCTCCACAATCAAATACCTTCATGGCCAATGGCCAGTTCCTTCTCCCTAACTCACCAGTCAATTAAATATTACCTCCTTGTCTAAAGAGAAATAAGCCAGGGATATTACTCCAGCACAGATCCTAAAATTTGAAAACATGATGCCAATAGAAATTAGTTACCTCCAAACATTACCATTTACAGAGCTGAAGAACTATAAGTTTGAAAGGTCTATATTTCCTTTTGGTTCAAAACTGTCATTCTGTAGCTTAAATTTGGAAGCCCAGAGAAGATTAGGGGTGAAATTTGAAGTAACAAAGACAATAAGGGTCTTGAACTAAGATTTGAGGTTTTCCCCACAACTTTCAGTCATATGTTTATTTATCACAAACTACATATATTAGGAAATCAAACTGAACTCCACAGATTGCTTGGTCAAGATGGCATCTTGGCATCACAAATCTTATAATCCAGAGGAACTTTGTTGTTCAGTGGCTCAGTCATGTCTGACTCTTTGCGACCCCATGGGCTGTAGCACACCAGTCTTCCCTATCCTTCAATATCTCCCGGAGTTTGCTCAAACTCATGTTCATTGAGTAGATGATTCCATCCAACCATCTCATCCTCTGTTGTCCCCCTGTCCTCCTGCCTTCAATCTTCCCCAGCATTAAGGTCTTTTCCAGTAAGTCAGTTCTTCGTATCAGGTGGACAAAGTATTAGAGATTTTGCTTCAGTATCAATCCTTCCAATGAATACTCAAAATTGATTTCCTTTAGGATTGACTGGCTTGACCTTACAGTACAAGGGACTCTCAAGAATCTTCTCCAATTCCACAGTTCAAAGTACCAATTCTTCTGCATTCAGCCTTCTTTATGGTCCAACTCTTAAATCCATATGTGACTACTGGAAATACCATAGTTTTGAAAATAAAGACATTTTTTGGCAAAGTAATATCTCTGCTTTTATGTTGTGGGGAGGGGGGCGAGAGGGGGGCTCATGTTTGGGAACGCATGTACACCTGTGGTGGATTCATGTCAATCTATGCCAAAACCAATACAGAATTGTAAAGTAAAAATTAAAAATAAATAAATAAATTTAAAAAAATAAAAAAAATGCAAAAAAAAAAATACACTATCTAGCTTTGTCATAGCTTTTCTTCCAAGGAGTAAGTGTCTTTTAATTTCATAGCTACAGTCACCATCTGCAGTAATTTTGGAACCTCATAAAATAACATCTGTCACTCTTTCCATTGTTTCCCCATCTATATGCCATGAAGTGATAAGACCAGATGCCATGATATTCATTTTTCAGTGTTGAGTTTTAAGCCAGCTTTTTCACTCTCCTCTTTCACTTTCATCAAGAGGCTCTATTTAGTTCTACTTCACTTTCTGCCACTAAGGTTATGTTATCTGCATATCTGAGGTTGTTGATATTTCTCATGGCAATCTTGATTCGAGCTTGTGATTCACCCAGCTCAACATTTTGCATGACATACTCTGCATATAAGTTAAATAACCAGGGTGACAATATGCAACCTTGACATTCCCAATTTGGATCCAGTCCATTGTTCCATGTCCAATTCTAACTATTGCTTCTTGACCTGCATACAGGTTTCTCAGGAGGCAAGTCAGATGGTCTGGTACTCCCATCTCTAAGTATTTTCCACAGTTTGTGGAGATCCATACGAAGGCTTTAGCTAGTCAATGAAGCAGAAATAGGATTTTTTCTGGAATTCTCTTGCTTTTTCTGTGATCCAACAGATGTTGGCAATTTGATCTCTGGTTCCTCTGCCTTTTCTAAATCCAGCTTGAGCATCTAGAAGTTCACAGTTCATGTACTGTTGAAGCCTAACTTGGAGAATTTTGAGCATTACTTTGCTAGAGTGTAAATGAGTGCAATTGTGCAGTAGTTTGAGCATTCTTTGGCATTGCCTTTCTTTGGGATTGGAATGAAAACTGACCTTTTCCAGTCCTGTGGCTACTGCTGAGTTTTCCAAATTTGCTGGAATATTGAGTGTAACACTTTCACACCATCATCTTTTAGGATTTGAAATAGCTCAACTGGAATTCCATCACCTCCACTAGCTATGTTCATAGCAATGCTTCCTAAGGCCCACTTGACTTCACACTCCATGATGTCTTGCTCTAGGTAACTGATTTCACCACGTGATTATCTGGGTCATGAAGATCTTTTTTGTATAGTTCTTCTGGGTATTCTTGCCACCTCTTCTTAATATCTTCTGCTTCTGTTCGGTCCATACTATTTCTGCCCTTTATTGTCCACATCTTCGCATGAAATGTTCCCTTGGTATCTCTAATTTTCTTGAAGAGATCTCTACTCTTTCTCATTCTATTGTTTTCCTCTATTTCTTTGCATTATTCACTTACAAAAGCTTTCTTATATCTCCTTGCTATTCCTTGGAAGTCTGCATTCAAATGGGTATATCTTTCCTTTTCTCCCATGTCTTTCACTTTTCTCAACTATTTTTAAGGCCTCCTCAGACAAACATTTTGCATTTATTTTTCTTGAAGATGTTTTTAGTCACCACCTCCTGTACAATGTCACAAACCTCCATCCACAGTTCTTCTGATACTCTATCAGATCTGTTGCATTGAATCTATTTGTCACTTCTACTGCATAATTGTAAGGGATTTGATTTAGGTCATACTATAAAGAGGAACATTCTGTAAATCAAATAGGCAAACATTTTCTTTTAATGTTGTGATAATGTTCATTGTAATTGGTTCCAGGGAGCAGTTCTGAAATAGTTTATACTAAGAATACACTAAGTAAGCAAACCAAAATGTGGAGGGATTTGGTGCTGTTGACAGCGGCAAGAGAAGGCACCAATTGGAAGGCTGGAATAAAATTTGTCATTAATAGAGACAGGAAGTAGATAATAAAGGACAAGAAATTGGAGAAGTAAAAACGTTATTACCACTCATTAACTACTGAGCATTTTAGATTTGCCTTTCTGAAGAACTGTTATTGGAAACATGAAATAACAATATCAATCAGGACATAGGAACACAATCTGAAAATTCATGAAATTTGGTCTAAGTGGATAGAAGCAAAAAGCACATTGATAGAAACATTCATATAGGAATGATGAAGTTTTTTTCTTTTTGTCGGTAAAACAAATGGGTACCAAGACAATGAGAAAAGGAAAGAATGAGTGAAAGAGATAAAGAAAGAAAGAGAGATCAATATGCATTTATAACCCACAGAAGCTCTCAGCTAACTGGCAATAATAGTTTTAAAGAAAATTTCTGACATTAATATTTCCTTAAAGTCTCTCCTTTCTATATGGCCCAAACTAACAATAAATTCCAAACATTATTTCTTGGGAGAAGCTGTCATTTTTCTTTTTATTTGAATGGGAGGTCAGTCTTTCAATATTTTATTGTTTAATAATCAAGAGGGTAAATGAAAACTAACTTTGATTAATGGGTTTTAACAACACGATAATTATGTTGTCTAACTTGAAACTTTATTCCATCATTCAGCCAGGTATTGCGGTTCACACTTCTGAAATAGAATTTGAAGGTTGGAATAGGTTAGATGAAGGACAGTGAGAAATAGATTTATATCTCCTTCCAGAATTTGATGTCAGTTCTGATTAATGATAACTAAAGCCAAATTCTAAAGATTACAAAGTGGCATATGATTCCTAATTCTTAGCCTGAGACATAGTGTCCTTTATGGTCTGAATAAAGTGTGTATTTCCAATGTCAACTTTTACATTTACAGATGCAATAGAACTCTGGAATTTGCCTTTAGGCTCCTTTCAGCATAGCTCCTCCTGCTTCTTCTGCCTACCTCAGACCCAATTGACCATATTCTTTTAAAATGATCCCTAACACCTCCAGGCAGTTTGATGTTTCTTCTTTCTTGTTGCCATGGCATACAGAATATAAACCCTTTAATCATTCTTAATGCTCATACCATCTGGTTACTTGAAAAATACACTATTATATGCAGCTCATTAAGTTTGGTCCACTATATATTTGTATTCTTAGCAATCCAACTTGGAGTGTTTAGGAAATTATCATATAGCAAGAGGTTTATTCCTGAGGTTTCAGTAAATGAATGAAGAAACCAATAAATAAAAAATCAAAGAAATATGCCATATGAGAGTTTAAAGTATCACATTGTAAGTTGAAGAGTGTAAAGTGAGGTGATATTCACAGAATGGCATTTCTGCCTGTCTATGTCACATGAAGTATTACAGTCTTGGAGATCTGTGGTTCACAGAAAGCTGAGTTGAAGGTAATTAGAGTGATAAAAGACAATTATTTGTGAGGTTAAGATATGTTTATGTATATTTAACTTCCACTGGATAGGGTAGCCCTTCCCTTCTCCAGGATATTTTCCCAACTGAGGGATCAAAACCAGGTCTCCTCCATTGCAGGAGGATTCTTTACCATCCAAGCCACCAGGGAATCCCTTCTTGATAACAGGAATTATAAATTTGAGGAAAGTGGAGAGCCAGATTTTATTTTTCTCTTGTTAGTTATACAGAAAGCAAAGAAAATAATTTAGGAAAGTCAATATTAAGAAACATAGTTTCAGATTTCCTCACTTAAAGAACTGTCTTATTTCAAAGAATCAGTTCAGTTCAGTTGCTCAGTCATGTCCGACTCTTTGCGACCCCATGAATTGCAGCATGCCAGAAATCCCTGTGCATCACCAACTCCCAGAGTTTACCCAAACTCATGTCCATCGAGATGGTGATGCCACCCAGCCATCTCATCCTCTGTCATCCCCTTCTCCTTCTGCCCCCAATCACCTGCAGCATCAGGGTCTTTCCAAATGAATCAGTTCTTTGCATCAGGTCGCCAAAGTATTGGAGTTTCAGCTTTAGCATCAGTCCTTCCAATGAACACCCAAGACTGATCTCTTTAGAATGGACTGCTTGGATCTCCTTGCAGTCCAACGGACTCTCAAGAGTCTTCTCCAACACCATAGTTCAAAAACATCAATTCTTCGGCTCTCAGCTTTCTTCACAGTCCAACTTTCACATCCATACATGACCACTCTAAAAACCATAGCCTTGACTAGACAGACCTTTGTTGGCAAAGTAATGTCTCTGCTTTTGAATATACTATTTAGATTGGTCATAACTTTCCTTCCAAGGAGTAAGCGTCTTTTAATTTCATGGCTGCAGTCACCATCTGCAGTGATTTTGGAGCACCCCAAAATAAAGTCTGACACTGTTTCCACTGTTTCCACATCTATTTCCCATGAAGTGATGGGACCAGATGCCATGATCTTCGTTTTTTGAATGTTGAGCTTTAAGCCAACTTTTTCTCTCTGCTCTTTCACTTTCATCAAGAGGCTTTTTAGTTCCTCTTCACTTTCTGCCATAAGGGTGGTGTCATCTGCATATCTGAGGTTATTGATATTTCTCCTGGCAATCTTGATTCCAGCCTGTGTTTCTTCCAGCCCAGCATTTCTCATGATGTACTCTGCATATAAGTTAAATAAGCAGGGTGACAATATACAGCCTTGACGTACTCCTTTTCCTATTTGGAACCAGTCTGTTGTTCCATGTCCAGTTCTAACTGTTGCTTCCTGACCTGCATATAGGTTTCTCAAGAGGCAGGTCAGGTGGTCTTGTATTCCCATCTCTTTCAAAAGTTTCTGCAGTATATTGTGATCCACTCAGTCAAAGGCTTTGGCATAGTCAATAAAGCATAGGACACTCAAATATATGTTTATCTTTCCTTCAGCATGCAGTCTCCCCCACAGGTTGCTAATCAATACACAGGTACAGAATCCCTTTATAGAATTTACACAGGAACACAGCTTAGCTTAATAACCAACTGACATTTTGGAATCCTGCTAGGGATTTAATGTCAGATGCTTTGGATCCATTTTTCCTTGTAATATAAAAATTATTCAAGTCTACAACTAGGCAGATAAAGCTAAAATACTAAATCTTTCTCACATGCTGTGCTATAAACGTGTTCCTTTGCATTTTTGTCTGAACAGAACAGATGTTCTAGGAGGGCAGGGTCAATATAAAACCCTAATTTATGAACAAATGCTTGAAATTTGAGTCACAAATATTGCTTGTAGCACATTTAACACAGACTTTTCT